>NW_007252147.1:1121313-1159718 GCF_000164805.1 Carlito syrichta
TCCCTCCCTTCCTTCCTTCCTTCCTTCAACTCTGCAACTGTGAATCATCTCTGGGTATGTGGTCACAGCTTTGAACTTGGTCCCAATTCAGGAAGAGATAAGAGGGAAGGCAGATGGTGTGATGAGTAACATGGAAACCCAACAGCTACAACAGAAGCATCCAGTGGCCATAATTGAAAAATGAGATTTAGACACATTCTTAAAGATTATTGAATAAATACAGCACTTTGGAAGACGAAAGCAAGGACAAATAATAAGTGATTATTAAGAGAAGGGCAAGCCGGGCTCGATGGCTCAGCCTGTCATCCCGCGCTTTTGGGAGGCTGAGGTGAGTGGATTGCCTGAGCCCGCGGGTTTGAGACCCGCCTGGGCAGCAAGACCTCATCTCTACAATAAATCAAAAAATCAGCTGGGCGTGGTAGCACATGCCTGTAATTCCGGCTACTCGGAAGGCTGAGGCGGAAGGATCGCCGGAGCCCAGCGGGCGAGGTTGTGGTGGCCGGGAGCGGCCACTGCACTCCAGTCTGGGCGACAGAGTGAGACTCCAACTCAAAAAAAAAAAAAAAAAATTCCAAGAGAAGGGCAATGCTGCAGCATGGATTTGCACGAGCTTGGTGGCAAAGTTACTTTTAATTTGTTTCTCTTGCATGTCATTATTTCTAAGGAAGGCCCAAATCCTAGGATCGTGTCAGGTAATGGGGAGGTTTTCCCCAGAGGCTGGGGAATAATTCATGGTCAAATGTCACTTCTAATTCAGTGTCTATGTTTTACCGTATGCTTTATGAACTTTCAGCCAAGCAACAGGATACTCATCAACACCTAGGGCATTTAATACATGTGATTTCCACAGGGAAACAGTAACCCAAAACTCATAACTATCCTCCTTCCAGCTCAACTGACACATTTCCTAATCCCTTCAGCACTAAAGGTACCAGTGTTGGCACGGCCGATGGTATCACACAGATCACGCTGTGATGTACAATTTCAGCCAATGAAACAGAAAACATCCCGCACTTTTGTTTTTTTGCAGTCTTTTGCCAAATCAGTTCAGTCAAGAAACAAAAGAACGGTGCTAGCGATGGAGACCATGCACATGTTTTTAAAGTGATCATTTTGGTGAGCCTTGAAAGTGAGTAACAGATAAAAACAAATGGAAAAGAGCAAACAAGAGCGACTCCAAACTCCAGTGAGCACCGACTCCACTGCTGCCAGTGGAAACTGAAATGAAAGCCAACCCCATTTATGTCTTACAAGCTTAGACATCAGATGCCTACCAGGGCTGCTGTCACTGGGCATGTGTGAGTATCACTCAGTTCCCGAAATGCGAATTCAGGTCAGTGAAATCCAGCAACATACTTTTTGCCCACCAGTTTTCAATGGTGTGTTCCTCTGTAGATGAGGAGAACTGGGTTCATGGTGACAAGAAGAGTTAGAACTCTTTCCCCAAAATTCTACCAAAGGCACTCCATTCTGGCAGTTGCTTCTGAAGTCATTTTGTTTATCATTGTCCCGCAGGACCTACTATGGTGCCTTGGCACGGAGCAAGTTCTGGAAATATCTGTCAAAGTGTTGATCTTTTTTTTTTTTTTTAGCTTTTCTTCCTACCAGGTTTGTATGTATGAGTTTAGAAAATGATGTCCTTTGTTAGATATCCAACTTAGTAGTTATATATGTAACTGAAACTTCCTCTAAGAAAATGGAATGAGGTTGGAGTCTCTTCCTCAAACAGGCATGAAAATGTGGTTAAGCACAGAGAGGTTTAAGGACACTCCGTCACTCACGAGCCCTGAAAGGAGAGTATCACAGTAGCAGGGCTTCTACTGTGAAGCCACTTAGAAATAATTCTTACCACCACTGCCTTATAATTATATGGTTGCTCACCTCATCCTATGTTTAAAGATATGGTCCCTCACCTTGACTGGCCACCATGAAATTTCCAGTGGGAATCAATGACACTCTCATTTCCTAGTGAGGCTGATTCAATTTTGTTTTTCTCAAGAAGAGCTTGAGTACAGGAGACAGGGGTCAAGCAGGGAGAGTTGGAGACAGAGCCAGAATGACAATCCATGAATTGGTTCTAAGTCCTCTCTTTGGCCCTCACAGACATGTTAGTTCTGCAGACAACCATCCTTCTTAAATACAATCAACACATGATTATTTTTAGAAGTAAGATCTTCTCTAATCTTCTCTCAGTAATGGTGTGAAGTCTAACTTTTTTTTTTCTTTTGGCACAAATCTTCACACATCAAGGTCAGGTCCTATTTTCAGGTTTTTCTGTGTGTGTGTGTTAGGGGAGGAGAGGTGGAAACATGAGTCAAATGTACGTTTCCTGTTCTCAGGAAACGATAACATTAGTGATCTTTGGTAACTTGGAATATTTTAATGAGGAATTTTAGCATGTCAAATGGATTGAATGATGGCATCCAAATTACTACCCAGTTAGGTATTATATTTCAAGTATATACAATGTTGAATTCTAGGCAGCAAAAAGGTAAAGAGTTTTAGCTTTCTATGGCATTAATTTGGATGCTTTCTTCATTGCACCCACGTTTCACAAGGGTTGGCTTTTTCAGGTGCCCATTATCTGGGATTCTAAGTTAGGTACTTTAAGAAGTTGCAGGCATCCTTGAAGGCAGTGGCTTTCAACTTGGTCTGTATTAGCCTCATCTATGGAGATTTAAAAACATGTAGATGTCTATCTAGGTTTTATACCAGATCCAGAACACTAGAATTTTCTAAGATAGACCTAGGATAGTATGTTTTGAAAAAGCTCCTCAGATGATTTTTTTTTTTTGAGTCAGGGTCTCACTTTCTTGCTCAGACTGGAGTGCAGTGGCACAGTCACAATTCACCACAGTCTCAAACTCCTGGGCTCAAGAGGTTCTCGTGCCTCAGCCTCCTGAGGAGCTAGGACTATGGGCATGTGCCACCAAGCCCAGCTAATTTTTTGATTTTTTTGTAGAGATAATTTCTTACTATGTTGCCCAGGCTGGTCTCAAATTCCTGAACTCCTACCTCAGCCTCCCAAAGTGGTGGGATTATAGGCTTGGGCTACCATGCCCAGCCGTCCTCAGATGATTTTAAACCACAGCCCTCACTAGAACCACTCTTTTTAGGTCACTTACAGGCTTTTTCTTTTGTAAACAAGAATCTTGGGTTGAAAGGCCTTTTAAAAGGCCGTGTGCCGGTCAACCCAACAGATGCTTGGATTACTTCTACAGTATCTCATAGAGTCAGTTTAACACTTTGTGGATGTTCTAGAATATAATAGAATGAATAGCTGCTTAAATATAATTTCATCTTCTTTTTTTCTTTGACATTTTCTTGAAAGCCCAGGGGAGAGAGAGAGAGAGAGAGAGGAACACATTATTCTTGTTCGTCTACTTGGCTAGTTTTGCCTTCTTCCTGCCTTGGGGTTAGTGCTATAAAATCCAGCATGGCTGTTTTGATTTCACAGCTTCAAATTATGTATTGCCTTATCATGCCAAAGTATTTTATTTTGGCCATCCCGGCCTTGTTGGCATGCAATTCTAGGAATACTGTCAGATAAGACAACTGCTGCCAGGCAAAGGGGCACAAACAGTTGTTACAAATTCAGAGGCTATTTGGTTTTGTATTTCCTTAATATAGGCATGGGCAGATTTTTTAAAAAATCATTGTTTCGTGGATCTGGTGAATATAACCAGAAAGGATGATCAAATAATAGAAATAAATTAAACCCACAATGGAACTGTCAATATGCTTTTTGTAGCAGAGATCCAAAGTGGAAAATCTTGTGGCTACACACTATAATTCCCCGTGTCAACAACAACTAAAATACAAAGTCTTTATTTTTCCATTTCAATCGCCCTGTTGATACTAGTTAGTTCTCATTCCGGCTTTTGGGTTTTGCTAATTGTCATTAAAGGAAATTCCAGGCGATAAAAACATGCATACACAAAATCCAAGCACATTAAGGATTTTTCCATCTTCGTTTTTTATATGACCATCTATAAAATAACATGAACATTTTTGGACATAAAATCGATGCTGAAGCTGAGTCAAAACAAGAGGAAATACTGTGAGTGATCTCTATTGTATAGTTAGTCACTCCGAAGAAAAACAGGCTGGGTGCTAGGCAATTTAAATAAGCTGCAAGTAGCCCTTGTCCTCATTCAAGGAATCTTACCACTTCAGTTAGTTATTTCGGGAAGTAGATAAGAAACCTAAAAGACATTGTGAACATTTTCATTTAAAATTACAAGTCGGTTTCAGCTCCATTTACATGCCAAAGACACGAGAAAATGAAGTGGTGATCTCATAATTCTTTTATCACCACATCCTTGTAGTATTTTTATTAAGAGTATTTTTAGATAATCATTTATTGCAAGAGAAAGGAACAGAATTATTAATGAAAGCAAGACCACTAAACAAAACAGAAGACACACCCCATACATAGGTACAAATAGGACAGATCAAAAAAAATTAAAAGCAGAAACAAAAACAAAACAACCACAAACTGTGGAAGTCTCCTCTTGCTGGCCAGCCAGCAGATGGCACGGGCCCCTGGCAGGTCTTGGCTGGGTCCACAGAATCGTCCTCTGATTCGTTTCAGGAAAGTTTTAGCTAAAGGTTACGCCTCCCCTTCCTTCCTTCCTCCCCGCCCTTTTTTCATCTTTCCTTTCTCCTTTTTTTTTTTCCTTCCCTCCAATTGACTGGAAGAGTGAGTGCTACCAAGGAGATCGAGTTAAACATCCAGCATTACTGAGAATTACTGTGAGTCTCTCTCCTGAGGGCAGATATTACAATCTGTCCTCCTGTGACAGATAGTGTGTAATTAATCCAGGTTCTTGGGAAGGAAAGTGATTTTGAAATAGATCTAGAAAAAAGAACAAGGGGAGGTGCGGTACAAGTTTGCTCTTTATGATGTCTTTCCTCCCAGCCTCGTGGGTTCGAGACCTGCCTGGGCAGCGAGACCTCATCTCTACAATAAGTCAAAAAATCAGCTGGGTGTGGTAGCGCATGCCTGTAATTCTGGCTACTTGGGAGGCTGAGGCGGAAGGATCGCCGGAGCCCAGCAGGTCGAGGCTGTGGTGGCCAGGAGCGGCCAAGCAGAGGTTTGGGAGTTAGATAATTATCTTTCTTTTCTTTTGTTTTTGAATCAGAGTCACACTCTGTCGCCCAGGCTAGAGTGCAGTGGCACGCTCATGGCCACCATAGCTTGGACCTGCTGGGCTCAGGTGATCTTTTGGTCTCAGCCTTCCAAGCAGCTGGAACCACAGGCACATACCACCATGCCCAGTTGATTTTTTGGTTTATTGTAGAGACAAAGTCTCGCCAAATTGCTCGGTCTTGGGTCCCTGAGCTCAGGCAATCCTCTCGCCTCTGCCTCCCAAAGTGCTGGGATTACAGGTGTAAGCCACCACACCCAGCCAGATAATTCTCTGTTGCCAAATTACTTCTATAAATCAATCATGACCCACTTCCAACAATGTAATATATGTATTTTTCCTAAGCATTGAAAAATTAAAGTATAAACATACAAAGTGTAACACACATATGACATGACGGCTTCCCTCCTTCTTAAAATAACCACTTTAAAAAAAATGTTTTTATAGAGAAGAGGGCTTGCCCAAGCAGGTCTCAAACCCCCTGGCTCAAGCAATCCTCTTGCGTTGGCCTCCCAAACCACTGGGATTTAAGGCCACTGAGCCTAGCCGAAACTAACCATCATTCTTACTGCTGATTGTACATAATAGTTTTGTCTCCTGTTTAATGTTATATGCCCGAAAGATCAGAATATATATTCTTTGGAGGTTTGTTCCTTTTCCTCAAATTATATTTTTGAGCAGCAGTTCCAGCGGTGGAGAAACTGGAGTTCTTACCTTTGAGAAGGCAAACCTTTCTTCTGGAAGAGGACAAGCAGGCCTAGTGCCTGTGTGTGAATCAATTTACCGTACATTATTTCCTTTTATAGGTAAAGGGGCAGGATGAAGGTGGTAGATGTCCAGGGACATGAAGGCAATGACGGAACACGGGAAAAAGAAACTATAAAACGCGCAGATTGCTCTAAAGACTAATTTTGATTAAATATTCATATTTGTAGGATCAGACTTGATGTTAACTATCTTTAGGAATTTGAACAAATCAACCTAACCTCTGGTAACTTGGTCCTATTGATGGTAGAATGCAGTAATAATATGTCTTCCTTCCTTAGGTTGGTACCTTGTATTAAATGGATTCTGGGTTTTTCAGCAGAGAGTTGCTAGAGTCTTCCTAGATGGATGATTTCATTTAAATTTGCAATGCATGCACTACTAAATCCACTGTAACCTCGACAGATATGATGACTGTCTTCATAAGAACCCACTTCATTAACCAAGAATGGACTGCAACGCATTACCAAGTGCTTCAAATGCAATAAAACTATCCAGAAACCCTTGGGCTCTCAACTTTTTTTTTATATGAATATGTAAGAAGTAGCTTTTAGACTCTGAAAGAATCAAGTACTCAGCAGTGACAGATTTGGGAAGTAATCAAGCTTTCAGTGTGTAGCAAAGGAAGATACAACTCACCTCCATTTAAATATTATGCCCTTTAAAGAAACGCCCATGGGTCAGGCACGGTGGCTCAAGCCTGTAATCCCAGTACTTTGGGAGGCCGAGGTGGGAAGATTGCTTTAGGCCAGGAGTTCAAGACTGGCCTAGGCAACATAGGGAGCTCTTGTCTCTTAAAATAAATAAAATAAAATTAGCCAGGCATGGTGGTGCACGCCTGTAGTCCCAGCTACTCAGGAGGCTGTGGCAGAAGGATTACCTGAGCCCAGGAAGTTGAGACTGAAGTGAACCATGATCACGCCACTGTACTCCAGCCTGGGTCACAGAGTGAGACTCCGACTTAAAAAAAAGAAAGAAAAAGAAAGAAAGAAATGCCCACATGGCCAGGGGCTTCTCTACAGACATGAGAACTGAAACAGGAAGGTTTGTAAGGGGGAAAATAAACACATCTGGCACCCAACTCACACCTTCCTGAGACCAGTCTAATCCTAGATACTAGCAACAGATGGGAAGCAGAGAACAGTGGAGAGAGATGGCAGGAGGGAGCTTAGCTCAAACCAGTCCGTGGCAAAGTCATTAGAAAAAGTTTTCCAACAGAAAAATAATGGGCAAGGAGTGGGGTGAGCAACTGGGCGAAGGGAGAATCAGGGCCCAGGAAACCTGATCCCGGAGCCATGAGAGCCTATGCAAAATGTGTATTTCATTAGATCTCAATATTTGGAACTGTAAAACCAAGAACATCTTTATCACTTGTAAATGATGTATCTGCTGCTATTTGTCTTCCTGTCTGTGATAACATGGAGTATTTATGTCTCCATGCTAGTAGTGAGACTTACCCCATTACTGATGTCCTTAATGGCTCTAAAACAGGGAAGCCGGGCTCGGTGGCTCAGCCTGTAATCCCGCGCCTTTGGGAGGCTGAGGTGAGTGGATTGCCTGAGCCCGCGGGTTCGAGACCCACCTGGGCAGCGAGACCTCATCTCTACAATAAATCAAAAAATCAGCCGGGCGTGGTAGCGCATGCCTGTAATTCCGGCTACTCGGAAGGCTGAGGTGGAAGGATCGCCGGAGCCCAGCAGGTCGAGGCTGCGGTGGCTGGGAGCGATCACTGCACTCCAGTCTGGGCGACAGAGTGAGACTCCAACTCAAAAAAAACCCAAAAAACCAAAAACCCAAAAAAAAAAAAACAGGGGCCAAAAACATTCTCCCATCTGCAAGCCACTCAGGTGACCTTAGCTTCACCAGCCTACCTGTTTCCAAACTGAGACCGTTCCCTCAGGGAGCTTCCATTATTCTCCATTTCAGTTCCTCCTCCTCCTTTCTCTACAAGGTAAGAGGGTCTTTTGGATGCCAGGAGCATGGCAGGTGGACCTCCACCAACACCACAGGCCCATGGTTTAGGCAGTATACTTGCTGATAAGAAATAAGATCTTCTCTCCAAAGAATGACTTTCTAGCTAGTGAGGATTATTTACAGCTTCTGACACAGAAGGTTTCAAGTAGAAAATGAACATCATTATTACCACTAACTCCAATGAACTCTACAGGAAGGAGGACCATGAAATCCTCATAGGATGCCTTCAGAGATGTGGTCCGAGAGAACTTGACCATGGGGAAGGGAAGGAATGGAGAAATGCAGGTGAGTCGTTCAGGCACACAATAGGACTTGGGCTTGGCTTTCTTTTTCTAGGTCATCAGTGGTTCTTTTTTTCTAACTGCAGGGTCGGCCCCTTCCAATGTTGCTCTGATACCTATGAAGTGATGCATAGCCTTCAGTTCTAAGACCTGTAGATGCCCAGATGCCTGCCTCATGGTGAAAGTCTTGTCTTAAGTTCCTACCTCCTCAGCCCTCACCTGTCTCATCCAACTGTATTGCCAGGAGCCCACAAGAAAATTCGTCATGGCCAGGCTTGATGGCTTAGCCTGTCATCCCAGCACTTTGGGAGGCCAAGGCATGTGGATTGCCTGAACCCACGGGTTCGAGACCAGCCCGGATAACTTGATGAGAACTCGTCTCTACAATAAATCAAATATTAGCTGGGCGTGGTAGCGCGTGCCTATAGTTCCAGCTACTCAGGGAGGCTGAGGCAAAAGGATCGCTGGAGCCCAGCTGGTCGACGCTGGGGTGTCCATGAGTGTGCCACTGTATATCAGCCTGGGTGACGTAGTGAGACTCCAACTCAAAAAAAAAAAAAAAAAGAAAAAGAAAATTCTTTATGAGTTGGGCTGGTTTGCTCACATTTCATGAAGGGATTTGGCTCAGGCTTTGGTTATGCATGTGTCCACTTGGAATGAGCTCACTGAATCCCACCCTACTAGATGCCACCCATTTTTCAAGACCCCCATCTTGTCCCATTTTTTCCTGCAAAGCATGCTCTGAATATTTAGGCCTCAGGGAGCACCTCCCTCTCCTCTGAACTTTGAATACCACTCAGGATCCATTTCATAGAACATACTGCTCATGAACCATATCATGTTGCCTCTTATTTAATTATGTGTCAGTTTCTTTGGACTCTCTGAGTTAGAGACCTATTGAAGTTGGGATCAAGCTATGTGAGTTAGGGACCTAGTCTACCCAGAATGGCAGAAGGGGCTACTTTTTCTAATCTGTCCACCCAGAAGGGGTTCTTTCTGTTAATTCACACAAAGGCACTGTGCAGACTAGTTTAAACCCTCTCAGACCCTTGTAATTGATTTCAGGCATGTGTAGGACAACCTAGCTGTCATGGATAGATATCACAGTGAGTTGCGAAGGAGAAAAAGCATCTTCCTAGACACCCTGAGTTTCACCATTCAGCAAATGCTTTCTTTCAAGACACCATCATTTTTTTTTTTTTTTTTGAGTTGGAGTCTTACTCCATCACCCAGGCTGGAGTGCAGTGGCATACTCATGGCTACCCCAGCGTCCACCTGCTGTGCTCCGGCAGTCCTTCTGCCTCAGCCTTCCAAGTAACTAAGGCGTGCGCTACCACACCCAGCTAATTTTTTTATTTATTGTAGAGATGAGGTCTCGCTGAGTTGCCCAGGCCATTCTTGAACCCGTGGGCTCAGGCAATCCCCCCACCTCAGCCTCCCAAAGTGCTGGGATTACAGGCTTGAGCCACCGCACCTGGCTGACACCATCTTTTTTAATAAGCAGCAAGTTGACACAGCCTTCCAGACGGAGCAGAACACAAGATACTTTCCAAAGGAAACGAGCAAAAACAAAGCCACCGTGATACAAATAAAATTCTGAGACAGATTGTTCATCCACAATTAATAAACGCCCTAGAAATACAGTCAGAGGTACGGTGTGGGAAAGGAGAAAAGAGAGGACAGGTGAGCTAGCTGAAGGGATTGCAGACAGCGCCGTGGCAGGTTCAGCTTAAGGCCATGATGACTTCCTAGCCAAACCGCACCAAGTTCAGCCCTGAGGCTGAAGAGAAAAGACCTGAATGCTGTATGCTTTGAGGCCCGCAGCTGTGCAGTCTCCTGCTAAGAGGAATTCCTGGTTTCAGCCCTTAAATAAGTCATGCATGCTGATGTTGAGGGCCAGCTGAGAGAAAGGGGCTGCAGTACCAGTCCACCGTTTAGTATTAGCCTTGTGACCTGGAGGGCGAGTCACTTGAACTAGTTTTCTCATCTGCAAAATGAAAGTAACGCCACCTCCCCCATTCATGTATTCATCCCTTCACCAGATATCTGTTAGGGACGTCTATGGGCCAAGCACAAAAGCAACACAGGCGTGGTCGTTGTCTTTACAAGATATCCAGACCATCTCACCAGGCTGAAGTTACAGAAGAGGACAGAATATTACGCAGCCACGAGGAAGGACAATATTATGGGCTTCACAACAACTTGGATGGATTTGTTTTTATTTTATCTTATTATTTTATTTTTGAGTTGGAGTCTCACTCTGTCGCCCAGGCTGGAGTGCAGTGGCACGCTCATGGCCACTGGAGCCTCAACCATCCAGGCTCAGGTGATGCTTCCACCTCAACCTTTCAAGTAGCTGGAAACACAGGCATGCACCATCACGCCTGGCTAATTTTTTGATTTATTGTTGAGATGAGGTCTCACCATGTTGCTCAGGCCAGTCTTGAACCCCTGGGTTCAGGCAATCCTCTTGCCTCCACCTCCCAAAGCGCTGGGATTACAGGCATGAGCCACCGTGCCTGGCTTGGATGGATTTAAAGTCTATCATACTCAGTGATCTATCACAGAAACAAAGAACTGAGTGCCACATGTTCTCACTCATAAATGGACCACATTTATCATGACACTACAAGAAAGGGATTGGCAGTAGAGGGACACTGCTGGTGGGTGCTGGGGGGGGGTGTGTGAGTGCACATAACATCACCAAGGACGCCTGATTCTAAACCAGGTGAAGGGAGGACCAATGGGAGACCCAAACATCACCTGGCCCTGGCCAGTCGAACCTGGTTAATAAGCCTCTCTCTTGGTAAATTGTGTGTCGGCTCTGTTAATCAACTTATGTACCCAACTCTGACTTATACTCCACATCTTTAAAATAAAACATTAAAAAAAAGAAAAGGAAAATGCCTTTGAACCAGAAAGCACCATAATAAGGGAAGATCTTCATTGTCAATGATTTCCACTCTCGATCAAGTTGCGTAACCTGGGAAGTCTAATTTTTCTAGGTGTTCCTATGAGCATCTCTGAAACGAGGTGATTTCCTGCCCTAAAAAGTCAATATCCCAAATGCAAATGAAGAAGTCAAGCCTTTGAAATACTTCTGAATCATGACTTTCTGAAAGACTATTATGGAATGGCCCAGGCACAACAAAAGGATAAAAATAATATGACAAACCCTTGTGGTCCAACTCCCCAGTTTCAGAGAGAAAACATTACAAGGATCTCTATCTGGTGGCGTGCTCTCTTTTCCCCTGAGGGAATTACTGTGATGAGTTTCATGTTTATTCTGAATCACAGTCTTTCCAGAAAATCTGGTGTATAACTAAAAATGATTCACCAGGGAAGAGTTCATCCTACACTTAAGAGTTCCTGGTTGCTAATGAATATCAGGTCACAATAGTGCACATCACAGAAGCTCCAGGACCAGCCTGTTTTCTTCCTGACCACCCTGCTTGCGGCTGACCCAGCAGACAATTAGAAAAAACCCAGTGGCAGGCACTGCCCGCTGCATTTGGAAGGAGTGATTTTGTACTTACCTTGAGGGCCTTCTGGGCAGGTTCACTAGACCCAATTGCGATCAGGTTAGGCCCAGCCATGCTGCAGAAGCTCTTCAAATGCAAAGAGTCGGCCACAGGGACTGTGGAGACAGCATAGTCCTACACAGACAATAGAAAAACCAGCAGTTTAGGAGGGCAGGATAACTCTAAAATGGATTTAAAAATCTGTCTGGACCCTACCGACTCCTCCAAAGGCTGCTAGGGGCCCTAAATACTTGGAAGAAAAACTGGGACCCACAGGTTTGGGCATTGTTCAAATGAAGGCTGTATCTAAGAGCTTCCTTCCAGAGGTGTCACTGCGGCAACATTCTTGAGGGCTGTTTGATCCATGGAGTGGGCTGCTTGGGGAGGGTGTGTCTGAATAGCCCACGCAAACTGTGGCTCAGTGGGGGCTGCCCATCCTCTTGGGGGAACAGAGCTTTCTGAGGGTCGTGTCCTTTCCTAAGCAGTGTGGAGAGTCCATCTCTCCGTAATCAGTAAAGGGACCGGAAGTGGATGCATGTGCAATACCAAGCATGGTTTCCAGCACAGAGTAGCCACTCAAGCATGGGGGACCCTGTAAGAGGTGATGAATTGTATGGAACCTGTGTGAAGCCTTATATATTAAGTGTGATGAATTCTGTGAAATGTAATGAAACTATAACCTCATATATTAAGTATGCTGAAACCGTGTGCTGTGACTTCTCCCCTAAAACTTATAATTCTTGGAAACCCTGGAAAGAACGCCCAACTGGCTATGTTAGATAAGCTAACCAGTTTTTTTCTTGCTTCTGTAACCCCCCGCTGGTAGTGTGTGAGTGTTGTGCGATAAGCCCCTTTCAAATTCTGGCAGGCTTTTCTGTTTTAATTGTGGCGGGCAAGCCCCTCTTCTGGCGGGCTTCGTGTTATTTGAATTTGAATTATAACGGCCTTGCAGATTAAGCGGGCTTTTGCTTATGTAAGAAAGGCCCCAGCCACAGTATGGAGCCCTCGCCTAGAGACTTGTAAGTCTGATGAGTGGCCCTGGCCAGTGGAATCTGGTTAATAAACCTCTCTCTTGGTAAACTGTGTGTCGGCTCCGTGAATCAAACGCTCTGACCCCATATCAACCCCCTGATTCCAATCTGAAACATCTATGTTTCATTACAGAGTCCACTGGGTCTACAGATTTTTTTTTTTTTAAGTGCGGACTGTGTCAGGAACATCTGCCAGGTGGTTTTATAATTATTCACTGGGAGAAAACGAAAGATGCCCATGTCCATGCTAACTTTGTCTGTTGCTCCTGTGTTAGCCCAATGAAGCCAGTTTATTGAGAAATTTGAATTTGATAGCTTGTAATACTTCTTGCAAATGTACAAATATTAGAAATTATTTCACAAAGCCAGTGAAATGTAAACACCATTATTCATGACATCGATTCAATGAGTCTATGAATATTTATGAAGTTATTACTTTGTGCCGGGCATAAATTACCCTTTACCTACCTTAAAAGTATCAGCCAAGATTTCAGCACCTCGTTGATTTGTCCTTTTGGAAAGGCCCACAAAAAATTCTCTGCCTATAACAGACGTCATGGAACATAGTGAGCGGATGGCACTAGTGACTGCATTCGATTTCTTTTCTCTATAAATCATGATCTTAAAATATCACACAGTTGTCTTTTACCATAGAGGACAGCTTCGCTAAAGAGACCCTTGTTTTCTTTACAGAAAACTGATTACAAACTATTGCTCCTAAAAACAAACGATTTCAAATTTATTGAGACAGAAAGTAGAATGGTGATGTCCAGGAGCTGTGGAGAGGGGTAAAGGGGGGAGTTATTGTTTAATGGGTACGAAGTTTTAGTTTGGGAAGACAAAAAAGTTCTGGCATGGTGACAACAGTTGTCCTAAAGAGTAAGCTTTTCAGTTAGACAATCATACAGTCAAACACATTAATATTATGTAACCACAAATGAATAGTAATGACAAGTAAGAGGTACAACAGGTCCTTGAATAGCGTCTTTCGTTCAAGGCCACGTCCATGTCGAGGAGACGAAAACAATCTGTTCCTGGCCGGGCCACTCTCCGTATGGAGTTTGTGTATTCCCCCAGGTCTGTGGGGGTTTTCTCTGGGCACCTCAGTCTCCTCCCACATCCTGAAGATGCGCACACTGGGTGAACTGGGGTGTCTCAAGGGTCCCAGTTTGAATGAGTGTAGGGGGCTGTGAATGTGCCCTGTCATGGGATGGCGTCCTGTCCTAGGTGGGTTCCCACCTGGAGCCCTGAATTGCTGGGAGAGGATCTGGCCACCCGCGACCCTGCACTGGAATAAGCAGGTTAAAAAAGGAATGAATGAATCAATAAAAATTATTGTAAAACAAAAAACTCGTAAAGTACATGAGAATCATACAGATGCACGACATTAAATGATCGGCGAGCCATCACCTTGGTTCTTGCTTGTGTTTGCACAGCGTTTTGGGAGAAGGTGATCCTTAAAATTTTCTCTTTACAAATATTAATTCCTCGATTTAACCCACCATGGCTACAACCACTGTCACTCACTAATTCATCAAAAATTGGATAATTACGTTGTTTTTATTCATCTTTCTTAAATGTATGTGTAGTTCACATTTATTTAAATGTTTAATGTTAGAAATATTTTGGGTCCTTTACCTGTACGATGTCCACTTGTATACCTAATCCTGAATTGTACCCCACATCTTTAAAATAAAAAAAAATACTTTGGGTTTTGACTTAGAAGTTTGGTGATGTTTTTGTGACCAGAAATATCTTTAGAAACATAACTCTTAAAAAAAATTTTTTTTTTTTTAAATTTTAAGGATGTGGGGTATCGTACAGGTAAAGTTTGGGTCCCCAGAAACTTAACTCTGGTTTATGTCAATTGGCGTACTGCAAAATTGGTTTCGTTATATGTTATTTTGTTTAAAGTTGTAGTTTCCAAGACCCCATCAATGATGGTAAGTGTGAACTTACTGTACTACCTTTTTTCCCTCACAAAGAACAATACTAGACATTCCTGATGACTGGTTTTCAGGGCTGACTTCTTAAAGCTCCGTCTTTACTTATTTTATTTTATTTTTGCGAGAAAGCAGGATTTATTGAGAGGACAGAAAAGCTCCCACAGTGGGAGAGGACCCGAAGGGGTTGCCCAGCTCTGTCTTTAAAATTATACATTCATTTTTTCAAATCATAACACCAAAAGAAACCTATCTACAAAGTGTGAAAGTTTCAGAGGATGGGCTGTTTTTACTTGACTTTTCTGAAACTTTGCAAAACATGTGATAAAAATGGCATATGAGCATAGACAAACAATTAGGCACTACACCAATGGGGGAATTCTCATCCTTCCTTTATTTCTTGAAAAATCATTCCACATGAAATGTGGAAAAAATATTCAAAGAAAAATCAGTAATTTTTTTTTTTGCCCTAGGGGATTATGGTAAAGTATAAGAAGAGTTGCCACAAAAAAGGAATTGTTTGATAGATTTTACAAATATTATAACTTTAATCTTCATAATGTCCTCATACAAGGGGTAAATGTCACAGGTCAGGTGATATTATGACACATTCCAAGGACTTATATTGTTGGCAGACATAGGCATCTTTTGTGGCACGTTGACAGTTACTTTAGTAATGGTAAGATTGGGTTGTCCTTTACGAAAACTCACTACATAAAGATCATAGTTTAAGTTAGGGGTAGTTATTTTACTTGACAAAACTATTATTCGCTTTATTAAAAAGTCAGCTACCATGAAAAAATATCAAGTTTCCTTAACTCGTTCAAGATAAAAATAGGTTTGTCAATTTGATTGAAACACAGCTTTGAGAAAAAACATTTAATGCATTGCAACTTTTAACACATTTATAGGGTAGCAGGCAAACGATTTCCATTTTAAAAGATGATGGTCTTTTAAAGGTATGGTAGGAAAGTATGAAGAAAAGTCCATGCTTAAAGTAAGTCAGACTTCTATTTCTGGCAGCTTATTGGATGATATCCCCTAAATGACCTTCCTGAAGGGAACAACTAAAATGTTAGAATTGATGTATTAAAAAAAATTTTTTTTTTGTTTTTATGTCTGTCTTTTATGTCATTTTCTTTTATACCAGTTAATGTGTTTTTGTGTGTTTTTTTAAAATTTCTTTCTCTACTTCAGTCATTTACAGGAAACACCAGGCTGTTTGTCCTAGTGGCAATCCTATATTCTGGTTTTAACTCATTGCTTCCTTGTATCACTTAGCAGTTAAACTATTCCTTCACCCATTGTGTTTTTAGTAAACGGATAGTTTTATGTATAATAGATGGTTAATTAGATTCTCCTTCCATTTTGGGGGGTAATTCAATGATTTTGATACTATTCAGAGGTGGGCTGTACTTCTACTGTATCGTAGCATAAGCCACGAGACAGTCCCATTTTCAGTGATCTAGAATGATCAGTAGGTTCATGTGGCCTCCTGATTCCTCCACCATGAAGTTTCCCATCAAGCTTTCACATAATAGTTTTAACATCCTTCAATAATCATTACACACATCCTTTTTTTTTTTTTAAGGAATCTGCATTTACTGGCTGGAATTATAAAAGAAAAACCTGGCTGGGTGTGGTGGTTCACACCTGAAATCACAGCACTTTGGGAGGCTGAGGCAGGAGGATTGCTTGAGTCTAGGAGTTTTAGATCAGCCTGAGCAACATCCTTAGACCTTGTCTCTACAAAAAAGTCAAAAAAAAAAAAAAAGGAAATTTTCCTCAGTCAAATATTTGGCCTACTTGAAATAGAATTCATAAAAGAAAGATAGGATAAACGCTTGAGTCTTTCCTTTATGTATCAATTATGTATGTCCAGCAACTTAGAGACAGTAAGTTTTAAAAACATCATTATCTACATAATAAGTCAAAGATTAAATCATAATGGAAGTCAGAAGACATTTAGAATTAAATGCTAACACAAATATTCATATCAAAAGAAGGATTCTGCTGAGGCAGTACATGGAGGGAAAGTTATATAGTCTTAAACAGTGACATTATAGAAAATGAAAGGCTCAAATTCATGAGATCAAATTCGAACCTAAGATGCAGGAAAAAAAGAACAGAATGAAAAGAATTTGAAGGAAGAAAAAGGTAGAAACAGAAAGGAAACATTCAAGAGAGAGGATTCAACAAAGCCAATAGTTGGTCTTTTGGAAAGGCTAATAAAGTTGGCAAACCTCTGGCAAAAAAAAAAAAAAGAAAAGAAAAGAAAAGAAAGAAGGCACAAATTAACATTACCAATACACTAAGCATCAGAGAAATGCAAGTCAAATCACACTGAGATACCACTTAACTCCAGATTTAAGAATGGCCATCATTAAGAAAACAAAAAACAACAGATGCTGGTGAGGATGAGAAGGAAAGGGAATGCTTCTACACTGTTGGTGGGAATGCAAACCAGTTCAAGCTCTATGGAAAACAGTGTGGTGGTTTCTAAAAGATCTAAAAATCCTCAGCCTTTGGGAGGCTGAGGTGAGTGGACTGCCTGGGCCCGCGGGTTCGAGACCCGCCTGGGCAACTTGGCGAGACCTCATCTCTACAATAAATAAAAAAATCAGCTGGGCATGGTAGAGCATGCCTGTAATTCCGGCTACTTGGAAGCTGAGGCAGAAGGATCGCCGGAGCCCAGCGAGTCGAGGTTGCGGTGGCCGGGAGTGGCCACTGCACTCCAGTCTGGGCAACAGAGTGAGACTCCAACTCAAAAAAAAAAAAATCTAAAAATTGACCTTTCATCCGACCCAGCAATCCACCTTCTGGGAATATACCTGGAGGAACTCAAATCATTCTACAAAAAGACACCCGTGCACGCATGTTTATTGCAGCACTATCCACAATAGCAAAAATATGGAACCAAACATGCTGGCCATTGAAAGTGGATTGGATAAAAAAAATGTGGTACCTAAACATGATGGAATACTACACAGCCATAAAGAAGGACAAAATTATGGACTTTGCAGCAACTTGGGTGGATTTAGAGTCTATCATACTCAGTGATGAATCACACAAACAAATAACTGAATACCACGTTCTCATTCATAAATGAACCCTGAACACCTATCATAATCCTACAAGAAAGGGATTGGCAGATGTGAGACATCAGTAAGGGTGCACGATCCCAGTCCAGGTGAAGTGAGGTCCAATGGGAGGCCTAAACTTCACCTGTACGTAGTCACTTATGTATCCAACCCTGACTCGTATCCCACATCTTTAAAATAAAAAAGAAATTAAAAACATTACACACACACACAAAACATTACTATTAAAAGGAGAATACAGCTATAGTCAGCAGGGCCTGTCTATATGTAAGTTCCACTACAGTTCAAGGAATACACAATTCAAATAGTATTGATTTTAGACAACAGAAAAATAGGAAATATTCCCCAATACATAAGGTTAACATAAATCTTTTACCAAAACCTGATAAGGACAAGAAGAAAGAAAAATTATAGGCTATAAAATAATGGTCATAACAAAATATTGGCAAACTAACTACAACACTGTATTAAAAAGAGAATAAATCATGATCAAATTTGATTTCACCCCAGGGATGGGAGACTGGTCAAATATCAGAAAAGTCAGTGAATATAATTAACTACATTAACAGATTAAAGAAGAAAATCCTATCATCTCATTGAAGCAAAAAGAGTTTATCCCATCACCTGAAATTCAGTTCAGGTGCTTAACTTAGAGAAACTCTAAGAATGTACACCGCAGCATTGCCGATAATAGACAAAAACTGGAAAACATCCAAATATACATCAGCAGTAAAATGAACGAATACATTGTGGTGTATTCTTACCACAGAGTACTGCGGAATGTTGAAAATGAACTATAGTTACACATATCAACTTAGATCAAGAGTAGAAAAATCACTTAGGAGTTTATGTAGGGTGACTCGAATAATATAAGTCTATAAGACAAGCAAAACTAAACAATGTGTAACTTAGGAATATATATATTAAAGTAAAACTCAAATAAGACAAAGCAATGATTAATACAAAATTCAGAGGCTGGGAAGAGAAATGGGTCGGGACTGGGGACCTAGAGACTTCTATGATTCTGTCACTGTTCTATTTCTTAAGCCAGGTGGTGGACACCCAAGTGTTCACTTTAGTATTGGTCTTTAAACTGTACATAAACATTGTATAACTCCTTTTCATGTACTCTATATTTCAGGAAAATAAATAAAAGTAGAGATAAGCTGATGCTGCCTATTGAAGAGAAATGAGATTGTAACAATTTTTGCCAGTGGTTGCTCGCCTGACTGACAGATTTCCCAGCAGGAAGTAGAGTTGGAAAGTAGCTTTCCTTCTGTCTATTTCCTGATAAATTATTAATGAATCTCTGAGTTACAGAAGAAAGAGGACGCAGAGCACATAGAAAGTGCTACACATTTTGTTTCTTACATAAGTCTTCCTAATCCCCAAATTGAGTAGGTATGGTTGTACAACCCGGTAATTGCAATGAATGCCACTGGAATTGTACACTTAAAGATGGTTAAAAGGCAAATTTCAGATCATGTGTGTTTAACCACAATAGTAAAGAAGAAGAAAAGTGAAAAGTAGCAGATAGAAGGCAGGACCAAACGTGAAGTATAAATGAGGCGCTGAGCAGATGCAAGTCTACCAACACTATCTCAGTTTTGGACAAAGTAACCATTCAAACACAAATTTATGCACAGAATATGAAAAATTAAAAAGTCTACAGAGAGTCTCAAAGGCAAGCCCCAGTATTTTTGGCAGCAGAAAACAA
Source organism: Carlito syrichta (assembly GCF_000164805.1). Lineage (NCBI taxonomy): Eukaryota > Metazoa > Chordata > Mammalia > Primates > Tarsiidae > Carlito > Carlito syrichta. The sequence continues at coordinate 1,140,797 of NW_007252147.1, forward strand.
CAGCTTGTTTCTCTAAGAAAATGGGCTTTGGTGAAAAGCTAGATGTGTCAATAACCCTTCCTTACAATCGAACTTTTTAAAAACCAGAATATAGCCATATAATGAATAACTTATTGTAAGCAGGTACTGATAACACCTGAATCTGAATTTCAGGTGGTGGGACAAACTCACTTTGCTTCAATGGGATGATGATAGGATTTTCTTCTTCATTAGAAGATGGGTCAAAAACATTAGGCTTGAGATGCTGTGGAAGGACCTTTGACCAAAGGAAGAGATGCCTAGTGTAAGTTGTGCCTTCACTAGGAGATTTTTAGGGGATCTGTTCAGATCAGCTATTTAGATAACTAAACGGGCTGTGAACGTAGCTTGTGGAAAGCATATTTCAAATGCTGGCTGTACCTGCTTACAATAAGTTATTTATTAGCTGGCTATGTTCTGGTAAAAAAGAGTTATATTGTAAGGAAGTGTCATTTACACATCTGGCTTTTCACAAAAGCCCATTTTCTTAGAGAAACAAGCTGTTCTGTGCGGCCAAAAAGAATGAAAGTGCCATCAATGGGAGACACAGAGAATATTCTAGGGGAACTTACTAGGCAGATTCAAAGAATGCCTGAGTCTGCTTGTGCACACCCGGAGCTGAGAATGCAGCGTAAGCCTCCCTGACTCCTCGTGGGGTGTTTTTAGGGTTCAACGGGCATGCAAACCCAACCCCAGAGGCCAACAGACAATGATAGCAAGGTCACACCGTGCATAACTTCCTGGGATACTATCCACACAACCCCTGATAAGAATGGTGCCCCTGGAGCTGGTGACACAGTGGCCCCACCCATAGGGGCAGTATGTAACACTAAGCAAGGGACTCCCCAAATGTCACAGGAGAAACACTATTTTTCCTTCAGGAACATTAGCTATGTCCAAATGTAAGTAACTCAAAGCAGTCTTTTTAAATTAAAACAAAGATGGCGAGATCTTGGCTATATGTCTGAGCGGGGGACCTTCCCAAACTTGGAATTATCTTTTGGAGGGTGGTCCCTTCTAGTACACTCAGAGTTTGTTCTTCCAGATCAAACAGCCAACCAAAATTTTTATCTGGAAGTTTTGAGAAGGTTGTGTCATGGTTTGTGGAAGAATGTCCCGAGTTGTGGCAAACAGGTGACCGGTTCTTCCTCCACAGCAATGTTCCTGTCCACACCATGCTAAGTGTTCAGCAGTTTTTGACCAAAAACGTCATGGTCCCTATGCCCCCCACTCCCCGTTCACCCAATCTCACTCAGAGCAACCTTTTTTTTGTTTGTTTCCCTGAATGAAAAAAGTCCTCAAAGGGAAATGTTTTGCTGATGTGGAAGAGGTGAAACAAAAAACGGCGGAAGCACTAAAAGGCTTCAAAATTGACTCAGAGCAGTGGGAAAAGCAATAGGTGTATTGCATTAAATAGAGAGTCCTTTGAAGGTGACTGAAGTTTACACATGCAAGCATAAATGCACAATTTTTTTATAAATAAATTCCGGTTTTTGAGGTTCCCCCCTTGTATACATGGGGTTCAGTATAAAATTTGTATCAGTTCAATATTAGACTTCCAGGAATCTTCACGCTTCCATTGGGTCATTCAGGGCTACATCTCCAAATCTTGAGGACCAGCCTCTGCCATTAGGGCTACATTGGTAAAGTAGGTTATTTATTCTCTGATATTTATGGGAAAATACACTCTCACTGTAAATCAAACTTACTATCAATTATCTTGCTCATCAGTATAACCAGAATGAATCTAGGGAATCCAGATTTTACACATGATTCTATAAAACACTAAACATACGATCATAGTGAGTTCAAAAGGTTAAATGCTAAAATCACTGTTTCTTTCGTAGCCATATACACATTGTAAAAACTGATTTTAGTTAGAGCAATAATAATATTAGCTGTTCATATTTTGCTGCATTCTGCTATTATTCACCTGGCATTAAGCCAAGTCCATTTGCATGGAAAGTTATTAAAATTCATCTTGCCATCTGGAAAGAAAATTATTTGTAAATGACACTAATCTTGAATTAAGAATCCTTTAAATACAAACCAGATATACAATCACGCAGTGGAAAACTATGCAACCCATAAACTCATTTTGTAGAAGAATATAGTAGAAGCAAGATACATGCTGATGCTGTACACACTGAGAATATTCTTGTAAAAACTATGCAAATTATGCATGCAAAAGTACAAAAAGAACACACACCAAATATTGAAGTGATTACATTAGAATGGAAAGTGGTCATTTTTTTATTGTGCTTTTCTGTCTTTTCCAAATTCCCTGCATTTAGCATCTATGACTAAAAAAAACCTATAACAAAACAAGTAAATACAAGCCAGTTATTAGAAATATTTTTGGGTAGAAAAAAATAAATACAATTATACCTGTGAATAAGACATCTCCACCATCTAAGGTTGCATTTTCATCTTTCATTTCTACTATATTGAGCTGAAGTTTTTCTAATGCTTCTTTCATCATGTCAACCTGTTGAAAATAAAATGACTCATTAATATGCTACCATTTCCTAACAAGAAAACCAGCTAACTAAAATGTTGGAACACTAAGTCACACTTTTACATGCACACACGCAAACACATACATATACTTATCCTTGTGAATATATGCATACATGTAGTATGGTGTAGGACAAGTCATAATCATTTGTAAGAGAAAAAAATGATCTGTTAGAGATTACTTCTAGTCAAAAGTCAATATTGAGTCAATATTATGGTCCCTTTTTCTGCAGAAAGGTTGACTAGTTAAGATACTGTGAGAGGCTGATTGGTTAAGACACTGTTGGAGTCCGACCAGTTAGGATAATGTTGAACTTTGACCAGTTAGGACTTTTTAGGGCACTGGAGAAGACTGATTAGTTAGGACACTTTTGGAAGGCTGACCAGTTAGGGCACTGTCGAAGGCTGATTAGTAAAGGCACTGTAGAAGGCTGACCAGTTGGGCACGGTTAGAAGGCTGACTAGATAGGGCACTGTAGAAGGCTGACTAGTTAGGGTACTGTTGGAAGGCTGATTAGTAAGGGCACTGTAGAAGGCTGACCAGTTAGGGCACTGTTAGAAGGCCGACTAGTTAGGGCACTGTAGAAGACTGACTAGTTAGGTCACAAGAGTGAAGAAAGTGGGAAGTATAGCAATACTTCCAATCCTCTTCCCCGTGTCAGAAAGTATAAGATTTGATCTTAAAGCTTATGTCACTTAGTCAGCATTATACACACAGAGTAATATAGGAAGAAATTTCAATGACAATAACTAGTAACTTGAAATCTCAACCCATAAGACCGTCATTACTTTTTTTTTTTTAACTTAGAAATCATAGTTTATTTAAAAGCGAGAGAGAGAGAGAGAGAGAGAGAGAGAGAGAGACAGACAGAAAGAAGAGTCACCTCCCCAAGGCAGGGAAGGGGGCCAAAGCCAGGACACAGTTCAAAGAGCACATGGCCACACCATAGCTTAGCAAGGCAATGGCTGACAGTCATTACTTTCTATTCAAATATTTTCTAAAAGTCAGAACGCCTACTGCTTCTCCGTAAAGCTAAACTGTTACTTCAGTTCATACTCAGACAGTTAATATGATTATCTATCTTGTAAAGCCTAGTTCCCAAGAGATGATTAATAAACACAACAATAACAATCAAACCAATGGATATTTGAAAATGAGTTTCAGGGAAGTTCTATGATTCCAGGGTGTGTGTAAAGCACAGAGATCTTCTGGATTGACTTAGGGAACATTTCTAGTGAGGTTTACTTTAATACAAGAAAAAATGTGAAGCATAACAAATTGAAGCTCACAGTTTAATTCAAATCCTTCTAGCGCTCCACAAACAATTTAAATATTTTTGAAGGTCTGTAAAACCTTTAACATAGTAAATACATCCATTGAGATCACATTGTACTGGGCAAAACGGGTAGATCTGCCAAGATACAACATGCTGGGTACACAGAGTGAATTGTCAGTGAAGAGTTTAGGAAACATAAATATAGCAGAGTTACTTCTAAAGTCATAAAAATATGGAAACACTTGACAACAAGCCTGACATTCATGCATTCAAAAAACATTAAAGAGGATACGAAGTAAAATAAATATCTCATCTCATCCTTGTCCTGGAACTCATGTAAAAATTCCATGAACCAGAGTGACTCAGAACAATAAAAATTATTTCCATGGACAAAATGGTCTTAATGTTGTAGTAAATACATCCAGTGACCTCTTTTAACAGCCGAATCAGTTTTCCTATGTAATAGGAAGTGGAATCGTTGCTATAACATAAAAAAGGAATAAAGCAACATTTACCATGACTTGTGGGGCTACCATGAACGCAGGAAAACACAACTGTTTCCTTCTGGCACCTCTGCTTCTTTGCTCATGGAAAATTCACTGAGCTTAGGGAGAGATCATGAGAGCTGAGCTACAGTTACTTTTTGTTTCTAATACAACTTAACATTCTATAAGTCTTATAGAATGTTAAATGTAAATTGATAGAATGTTAAGTCATATTATATAGTATATAATGAAGCTATTGTTTCTATTATAAGGCAACATTTCAAAGATGTCTAGGAGTTCAGCAGTAACATGGATTTTGGTCTGAAAAGTTTATCTGTGATTTATGCACCATCTCAACTCAGGAACTTGACATTCAACTCATAAAGGAGACAGAATTAGAGATGCAACTATATACCAGTTTCAGAGACACTGCATCTCTTTAAAAGTCCTATGTCTTCCAAAGTTAAAGTCTTAGAGGATAAAATGTTTACGGTTTCTTAAAAGTTAAAACTGTTGCACTGAAAAACTAGCTTCTGTGCAGGGGCAGAACTTTTTAAAAAAACACAATCACATCTACATAAACCAAGTCATCAGGTTAGGTGCATACCACAAATGTTGATGATACTACATTACTTTTAGAGTTAAGCGCATGGATGAGTTTTTTTTTTTCTTTTTTAAAAAAGGTAAGCATCAAGTAAATAATTCTGATAATTGCAGTGCTATGTGGCATCAAATCAGCAATGCTAACCCGAGGGAGACTTCTGGAGAAGAAACAAGACAGGCTTCACCCCCAGGCTGTCCACTGAGAAGCACACACTCTTGGCATTGAGGGCCCAGTGAAACAGACAAACTCAGCTGCACACAGGTCCAGCGTTGCTCTGGCCGGGGCCAATAGCAAGCCTGCTATTCAGGCAGTTAGAACGCTAAATATAACACAGAAGTGGGAATTTTTGCAGGAAAAGATCCAAACCCCGAGCCTTCAAGAAACTGCCCATTCTGTGGCTACATAGCCATAGCTAATGTTGACTTAATTAACTTTCAAGAGGGGGGGGGGGGGAAAGACCAAATAACACACCCACCTTTCACTGAGACACCAACCCTGCAGAGTGGAACTTAGCATTACTCAGAGAAACCACCAGGACAAACAGTTTGAATTCCAAAGGCTGAGTTGAATGGGTCATTTTAGCCCACAAAATTGGAAATAAAAGGGAAAATTAGAGAAACAATCGTGATTAATTTAAACTTCAATTTAAGACTTAGAGTATGAGTGTATACAGTAACTTTCATTCTCTATTCAAAGGTGTACAAGCCCTTCTCTCTTCATGTACATGAATTTTTTTTTTTTTGAGTTGGAGTCTCGCTCTGTTGCCCAGGTTGGAGTGCAGTGGCACGATCACAGTCACCATGCTCTCGACTTGCTGGGCTCAGGCAGTCCTTCCACCACAGCCTCCCACATAGCTGGAACTACAGGTGTGTGCCACCACCCCCAGCTAATTTTAATTTATTGTAGAGATAAAGTTTTGTCAAGTTGCCCAGGCTGGTCTTGAACCCCTGGGCTCAGGGAATCCTTTCGCCTCTGCCTCCCAAAGTGCTGGGAGTGCAGGCATGAGTCACCATCACCGCGCCGGCGCTCGACGCACTTTGATTTCATCTTGTAAGTGTTAGACTCACATTCTTTTTTTTTGCCCCATGTTTTCTCCTTCTGTCGTTTACCATAGCACAGATCCCTTCCCCCTTTCTGGGCCACAGCTCTCTCAGACCACCTCTGCCACCTCCCTCCCTTCAACCCACCCTTTGTGCTCTTTTTTTTGGTATCAATATTTTTTATTATGATATTGTGGAGTACAGTTAAGGGTTAGGTATACAAATACATTTCATTCAAGCACTCTGTTGATAAGAGGTGTTTCCCCGCCTTTGTGCTCTTTAAAGCACGTAGTCAACTGAAGGTACTGTCAGACCTCTGTACGGGTTCTGCATCCTCAGATTCAACCAACCACGGATCAAAAATATTTGAAGGGTCGGGCACAGTGGCTCATGCCTGTAATCCCAGCGCTTTGGGAAGCGGAGATGAGAGGATTGCCTGAGCCCAGGGGTTCGAGACCAGCCTGGGCTACTTGGTGAGACTTCGTCTCTACAATAAATAAATAAATAAATTAGCTGGGCATGGTGACACATGCCTGTAGTTCCAGCTAGTTGGAAGGCTGAGATGGAAGGATTGCCTGAGCCTAGCAGGTCGAGGCTGTGGTGGCCGTGAGTGTGCCGATGCACTCTAGCCTGGGTGACAGAGTGAGACTCCAACTCAAAAAAAAAAAAAAAAAAATCCAAGGGATTAAAAAATAAAAATAAAAATACAATGATAAAAATAACAGAAGTAAAACAACGCAGCATAGCACCTTATTTACCTAGTATCTACATTGTATTAAGTAGTATAAATAATCTAGAGATGATTTAGCTTATGAAGGTATAAAAGAGAACATGTGCCAGTTATATGCAGATAGTATGTGATTTTATATTAGGGACTTGAGCATTCATAGATTTTGGAGGACCGGTCCTTCTTAGATACGGAGGGATGACTAAAATTTTTTTACTTCCCTTGTTTCCAGTCCTTTCTTTTCTGGAATACTAATTGTAATGCGGTAACCCCAAATCTGAGAGGGCTTTGTGTGTAATGCTTACCAATTCCAGAAGGTCCAGCAGGGAAAGACATTGGTTTATTTTTTATTTTATTTTTATTTTTATTTTTTGAGTCGGAGTCTCACTCTGTTGGTGAGTGCAGTGCTGGAGTGCAGTGGCACGCTCACGGCCACCACAGCCTCGACCTGCTGGGCTCAGGCTCCTGCCTCAGTCTTCCAAGTAGCTGGAACTACAGGCGTGAGCCACCATGCCCAGCTAATTTTTTGATTTATTGTAGAGACAGGTCTCGCCAAGTTGTCCAGGCTGATTTTGAACCCCTGGTCTCAGGCAATCCTCTCGCCTCCGCCTCCCAAAGTGCTGGGATTCCGGGCGTGAGTCACCAAGCCTGGCAAGACACCGGTTTATTAAAACTTACAGGAGGCCCCAGAGCAATTAAGCTAAGCATTCCCATTCCCATACGGTATTTACAATTACATTGATTAAGCATGGCGACTACATTCCTTTCAGCTTTGCTTGGTTCCCTGCACCCCATGACTCATTCCTGGGAATATGCACACCCTTCAGAGACCAGCCTTGGCCAGAGGCCACTCCTAGAGGGAGGGGATAGAAAGAAGCCAGGTACTGAGGAGACAGTCTATGTCTAGACAATACCTCACACTAATGTTTAACAATCTAGAGTGACTGGGATTACACATTTACAGTCACTCTACTAGGAATGTCTGTACAATGGGGTATGGTCAAGGGTCTGGGGTTCAAATCCCAGCTCTGCTACTTATTAGCCAAGTGACCTTAGGTTTTTTTTTAACTTTCTGAGCCTCATTTTTTTTCTTAAAGTGGGTGTTCAGTCCTAATAATTCCAACTTCTTGGCTCCTTCAGATCATTAAATACATGTAAATCGCTTAGGACATAGTCATTGCTCAATCAATATAAGATAGGACATATTATTTTGATGTATACCAACCTGCATGTTGCACACAGTGACAGATACTTGTGTTATGGAACTGGACCACAAGAAAAGATCTCTTGCTTTTTCTTACATTTGGACATGTTTCTTATGTTTCATCTCTCCATGACAGATCCGATCTGCTTCCCAGTGAATTAAAATTACAGGAAGTTCCCTACATACGAATGAGTTCCATTCTGAGAGCACGTTTTAAGTTCAATTTGCTCCTAAGTCCAACAAAAATAGCATAGGTACTAACACAATCAGCTATATAGTACTGTACTGTTTAATAGGTTTATAATGCTTTTCACACAAATAATACATGAGACAAACACAAAAATAAAGAAGACATTTTCAATCTTACAGTATAGCATGTGACAATGTACACCAAACACATGAACTAGCTTACATGATTGGACATGCAAACATATGTTTGCATCTTTGAAAGATTGCAACTTGAAGGTTCATATGTAGGGGACTTACTGTACAATTTTTTTTTCCTACAAAGCCAAAGTAAAGTTAGAGTACATACACAGAGGACACATTTAAGTTTAAGTTATTCAAATCCAATTTTCTTTCTGCTCCTGGAAGCCGTAGGAAACCTCTGCTTTGAAGTAGCTCTCTGGAGATACCATGGTGAGAAGTGGGCCTGTATGGACATGCAAACATATGTTTGCATCTTTGAAAGTTTGCAACTTGAAGGTTCATATGTAAGGGACTTACCGTACAATTTTTTTTCCTACAAAGCCAAAGTAAAGTTAGAGTACATACACAGAGGACACATTTAAGTTTAAGTTATTCAAATCCAATTTTCTTTCTGCTCCTGGAAGCTGTAGGAAACCTCTGCTTTGAAGTAGCCCTCTGGAGATACCATGGTGAGAAGTGGGCCTGTCTGGTACGATGTCCCACAGGACTCAAGTAGCATCACCCAGGATGACACAGAATGATCATGGTCACTGAAGACATTGCCACCTCAAAGGCCCAATCCGTTTGAAGAATTCTGTCTCTCAATGTCTGGTCTTCTTTCTCACCTTTCTGTTCTACTCTTTGGACCTTCTTCCATGGCTCTCATTTCTGTTCCCCCATTCATCCTATCACGTTTCCGTCATCATCCAGTCTTTTCATTTCCTTCCTTTTATTCAGACCCTCATGGCGAGGAGAAAGGACTGAAGATTTGAATACAGGCTTCATCATTGATTAGTGCTGCGATTTCGGATGAATTCACCTCTCTGAGTCTCAGTTTCCTAATCTGCAAACAAGACAATGTTTTTTCTCTTGCAGGGATTAAGGGATTATGTGAGTAACAGACAAGACAATGGGTGTGAAGCATCTAGCTCAGTGATTGGCACATTGTGCTCAAAACTAGTAGTTGATGGCATTATTATTATTATTATTATTCATTATCATTATTTTGGTCCAAATTAACTCAGTCCTCAGTTTGGATTTGGCTATCTTTCAAAAAGAAACAAAAGATAAAAACATACTATTTTCAGTATTAAATAAAACATCTCCTTTTCTTCTTGCAAAATCTTCCCCAAACGTAAACTATGAAAAAAAAAATCAAACAATACAAGACAAAAGCCCCCCAAACATTCCCTAATATCAAGCAAAACAAATGAAAAACCTTATAGAGTTTTACCAGGAAGCCATATTCATAGTAGCTTGCAATGGTGCTGTCATTAGTTTAATACTTTTTATCTAGAGGCAATATTTTCCAGTTGATCTGCCCAAAGTTGACTTTTGCTGTGTATTTCCAACCATGGGCGTTCTGGATGGTTCCTGTCTTTATCCTGGATGTTGCCAACATGCTCAAGAGGCCTGGTGAGCAGCTCAACGCCTCGGCGGCTGCATGAAAAATGCACACCAGCCTCTGTCATCCTTCAGCGGCTTCTGTTCAATGAGCTGCCAGATGTCATAAAGACCGATGAGGCCCTGGGAGTTGGCCTGTCTGCGGCCAACGTGCGAAGCCACCCACGGTTCTGCCCTGCACTGAAAGCTGTGCTGTCACCATGACCACCGCTGTTTTCCATGCCCACTTCAGCTGTCCGAGTTTCTTTGCAACCCTCCACAGTGTATGAGCATCCAAATCATAGGGTCATCCTAACCTTACTCTTATCTGGTTCCAGAGCGTGGAACGCAGCTTTGTTGGTGGTGAGTGGATGGCTTCATTTTCTCTACTTGCTGCGGACTTTGTTTTGCCTTTTAATGTTAAGTGTGATATGGAGATAGCATCGAGCACACTGCTCAAGAAGCTGATGTAATATCTCTAGCACGTTGGCGCACGGATGACTTGGAACTTGCTGATGCATCAAAGTGGCACTATGTTATCCTGCGTCACATTCAGAAGGCCACACTGTATTTCTCTATGCTACTTTAATCTTCTTTGTTAATCAGCATACCTTTGGTCACTGTGGTCCCTTGCTAGTACACTTAGCTAATTTTATGACATTGCTTAATTTCATAACACACTTGCACATCTTCTTTTCTTTTCTTTTCTTTTTGAGTTGGAGTCTCACTCTGTTGCCCAGGCTGGAGTGCAGTGGCACACTCACGGCCACTGCAGCCTCGACTTGCTGGGCTCAGGTGATCCTTCCGCCTCAGCCTTCCAAGTAGCTGGAACTACAGGTGCACACCACTATGCCTGGCTAGTTTTTTGATTTATTGTAGAGATGAGGTCTTGCCAAGTTGTCCAGGCTGGTCTGGAACCCTTGGACTCAGGCAATCCTTTCACCTCTGCCTCCCAAAGTGCTGGGATTACAGGCAAGAGCCATCATGCCTGGTCCACACATATTTTCTATGTGAACAACATCTCAGTTCAACAAACATTTGGTGAATGCCAACTTAGTCTTATTTTAACCAGGATACATTTTTTTTTAAAGTCATAACCTTTGCCCCTGTGAAGTCAACAGTGGAGTGGGGGCAGATATGCCTTCTGAATATATAGTGACAGTACAATGGGTTTTTTGTTTTTGTTTTTGGTAAAGATAAGGTCTCACTATGTTGTCAAGGCTGGTCTCAAACTCCCAGGCTCAAGTGATCCCCTACCTCAGCCCCCCAAAGTGCTGGGATTACAGGTGTGAGTCACTGTATCCAGCCAGGAATGGGCACTTTTTTTTTTTTTTTTCCCTGAGTTGAAGTCTCACTCTGTTGCCCAGGCTGGAGTGCAGAGGCACACTCACGGCCACTGCCACCTTGACCTGCTGGGCTCAGGCAATCCTTCCATCTTAGCTTTCCAAGGAGCTGGAACCACAGGCGTGCACCACCATGTCCAGCTCTTTTTTTTTTTTTTATTGTAGAGACAAGGTCTTGCCAAGTTGCCCGGGATGGTCTCGAACCCCCCTGAGGTCAGGCAATCCGTTCGCCTCTGCCTCCCAAAGTGTTGGGATTAAAATGAGGTATTAATGGAATATTTGTTGTGAGGTTCACAGTAACTCCAAAAGGCAGGAAAGGCAGACATCAGTATACCCGTTTGACATACGAGTAAACTGAGGTTTGACTGACTTGTTGGGTCAAACCTCTTGAGCCCATCCCCATTTTCACTCCATTGTGTGATTATGATTCTGCTGAGATCCATCAAAGAGTGCAGGTCACATCAGAACTGGAGCTCACGCCTTATGCTTTCCAAATCTGTACGTTTGAGTTCATTTGGTATTACAAGATCCTGTGCCAAGGTGACTTTGAATTCCATGATCTCTTCATACCAGAAATGAGTGAAATTTCCTTATATTAGTTCCTTAGGATGCTAATTTACAGAGTGATTAAGAAAAGTAAGTAATGGGAACAGAATGTATAAACCACACCAGAATGTTCACCAAGGAGGACCTGCAAATGAATTACCACTCTTTGGTTCTGGAATGTCTGAGGTTTGTTCAGTGGTTCCTTTCTCAAGTTTTTCCATATGTACTGATTAGATTACTAAAACTAACCAAAACTACAAAGCATCTAAGAGAGTTTTAATATACTGAATGATCCAGTTTTTTAAAATTTCTAAATAAAAACATATTGGAGTTCTTTTCTATATTCTAATTTAGGACAAAGCTCTTAGGAGGAACTTAGTTAGCAATGATAATAGCAAATATTTGTGGAGTCTTCCTATAGGCCAGGTACTCTGCTAACAACTCACACTAAACTTATTTCACCTCACAGACCGATAAAGCCAGTGAAAGCTTGATTTCTGTTTTGCAGATGAGAAGAGTAGGGAGTTTTTCCAAGGTCTCAGAGTGAGTGAGAGCTGAGATTTCAACTTGGCTTTGCTCTGAAGTTTGTGTTGCTCTTTCCTACTCAATATTGTCATCAACAAAAAATTCAGATATCTACCATGAAATCAAGTGAAGACAAAGGTTAGAATGATCGCGAGGAGCTACAATACTCTCAGAAACAGACTATGTTCGTTATTATGTATTTATTTGAACAAAAATGTGAACTTAGGCCTTCTGGAAAGGAGAAGTAGAAGGAGAGAGGCTACAAACTGCAGTAGTCTGGTTTCTAAAGATCCTGAGCTCTGCTTTCCTGAGCAGACCCAAACCAAGGCTAATACATTTTGGGAGCCATTGTTTTGTCATTGAGATTATGAGGAATTATCTGTAGAAAAATATTTACACGGTCAACAGTGTATTTAAATAATGAGGTTACAAAAGCATATGCACATGCAGATACACTCCAAACCAAGACACTGGGTGCACTCCAAATAAATCCAACAAATTTAGAAAGATGAGAAGGGGTTCCGCCGCACTGGGAAATATGGCATGTGGAATTCTGAAATGGTACCCAAGATTGTTGTCCTTTGATGCGCTTGTCCTCTCTAAACCTCGCCTGTGAGTGTGGGAAGGACCTGCAAATTTGCTGGAGATATCACTCCAGTGATTGGCTTACACTACACGGTACAAGTAAAGATAGCTTGTAGATGTAATTAGGGTACCTAATTAGTTGCACCAAGTTAGTCAAAAAGGTGGGCCTGGCCTGATCATGGGGGCCCTTAAAAAGAGGTTAAAGACAAAAGGAAGTTAGATTTTCTGATGCACTGTTCGGAAGAAAGCAAATACCCATGTTGTGAATTGCCTATGAAGTGGTCCTACAGGGTGGCCTCTGGGAATTGAGAGTATTTCCTGGTTGACACCCAGTTAAAAACAACAACCACCACCACCCGAGAACACATTCTCTCTCTTTCTCTCTCCCTCTCTCTCTCTCTCATATACACACAAATGGGAACCTCAGTCCTACAACCACAAGGAATAGAATTCTGCCAGCAACAACCTGGAAGAGGACAAAGCTTCAGATGAGAACACACCATGACTGTAGCTTTGTATAACCCTGAGCAAAGAATTCATGTATACCCTGCCCAAACTTCTGACCTACAAAAATTGTATTCATTTAAGTTGTTATGTTTAGTAATTTATTGTGCAACAGTAATAATTATCTCATTTTCACTCATTCAGTAAATATTGGGTCTGTTGTGAGTGAGAGGCTCATAGTACTCCAGGGTGACAGAAATTAAACATTCATACAAGTCACATGTTGTCACACTGTGTTGTCCTGGGTCACATTCAGAAGGCTGCATTTTATTTATTTGTGCCACTTTAATCTTTTTGTTAATCAGCACATCTTTGGTCGCTGTGGCCACTTGCTAGTACACGTGACTAATTTTATACAGTCTATATAATGTATATTGTTATATATTATACATTATGATAATGGCTATGAAGGAAGACTACCAAGTGCTTTGAGAAACAGGAGGGGTACACAATTCAGATGGGAGGGGATCAAAGAAGGAGTCTTTGAGGAAGCGATATTTAAGCTAAAAAAATCAAAATGTTCATAGTGATCTCCTTCTGCTGGTGGATTGTCTGTAGTTCTTTAGAAACGAGGGGTTTCTGGATATCGTTAGAATGTAAATAGCTCACCTTACGTAAGCTCTGAAAAATCAGTGAAGGACTTACTGTATCAGGAAAATGGTCAGTAGAACTGGAATTATTTAATCATCAAAATCTTTACAAGTTATCAGTCAAATAAATATCATTAGCCCAGTGATAGATTATTCAGGGAATCATGGTATTTAGAATGATCAAAATGTTTTATAACCACATAGCTCATTTACCCTCTTATTGAACTTTTGTTATAATAACCTTTACATGAATAAGATCTGTTGAAATATTTCCCACAGACCGTTACTTATCCATTGCATTTTTTCTCCATTGATTTCTTAACTTATGAGTTTATTTCTCGTGGCAACTGCTAAAAATTAACCATGATATTTCACATTCTAGTTTCCATATTTGTAAATTGAGGGGGCAGAGCTCAAAAATGAGGTCATTTCCAGTTCCAGATCTCTGAGTTGTAGTCTCAAAACAATTTTTGGCAATCATAAATATGACTCTAACTGTAATCCTATTTCCCTCCCGTAGAGTTTACTGAAAACACCCCAGATGGTTGTTCATGAGTAAAATATTCTGGTGCTCAACCAAATCTAATTAGAGGCAAGAGGTTGGAGATATATGAATGGAGGGAAGATAGGGCAAACCCAGTAGTCAATTAAAAAATTCCAGAAGGATGGGAACCCCTCAGAGGCAAACAGAAGGATTCTGCCATAGTGGGAAAATTTATATCTAGAAAACAAGGCGTGTGAGTGTCAACTTAACATTAACTTATAATACTGAATATTTTATTGCTTGGAGTAACCCAACAAAAACAAAAAGGTTCTACAAGTCTGCTAATTCCCTGCCTACAGTGAGAATAATTACAACGCAGAGCATTCATAACACCTTTTCTATGAGAAGACAGTCGTCAGGATCTCCTTAGTTGCGAACCCCTGTGCATTTTTTATATACACATATATCATAGTAGATTTCATCAACTTCATATTCATTCCTGACCCAATTCTCACAATCAGCCTTAACCTGAGAAAGGAGCATTGAACAATGAGCTCCAGGTCAATGCTCTGAGTCTCAGGATCTAGTCATTCTTTGTTTTGTCCTGTTTCCAACCATATACTTGGGCACTGCTTTGGTTCTTTCCCTGGGAGTCCTGTTTGAGTACCGTATCCCAGTCCCTTCCGATGAGTAGGGTTCTGCTCTGTGCCCTACTCTGCACCTTGGTCCTACAACCCAGCACTGTCGATGGGCTTCCCCATGTGACCCTTGTCATCTCTCTTCATAGTCTCAGGACAGAATTGGTATCATCAGGGTCTAAGGAATCTACCTCTTAACTTCTCACAACTCAGGCCCTTTTTTTTTTTTAACTGTTTCAATATGATACTTACCATCATAAAATTTATTAACCTCTTTCGAAGTGCCAGGCATTGTGCGAAGTGGTTTTGCATGGATTAGGTCATTTAATTACCACCCTATCGCTTCAGGTACCTCTGAGTCATAGAATCTCCATCTCTCTTGCCAGGGACCTAATTTTGGCTACTGAAGGGAAGTCTGTTGAGAAGTTTCTGGAACCATAGAAAGAAGCAGAACCCCTCTTCTTCCTTTGGACATTACACAGAAGTAGAAACCCCCATACTATCTCATTTTTACTCATACGGTAAATATTGAATGTCTGTTGTGAGTGAGAGGTCCTTGCATATCTACACAGTGTCCGGGGTGACGGGAATTCAACAGAGATGTGCCTATATCTGGTGAAAACACAGCCATTACCAGGTTCCAGGTGTGCGGCAGAATAGAGAGATGGAAGGAATGAGTCCTTGATGCCATTGTTGAGTTGCTGAATCTACCAACCCCAGAGCCCTGGAGTTCTTGATTTTTCATTTCCTTAACCAAGATGAGTTGAATTTTCTGTTAGCTGCAGCTAAAAGTAACTCTTTTATCCTTGTAATGAAGCTGACAGGTAGTATCTGAAGAGTCAGTAACAACAGTCCACATTACTAATCTCATTACATTCTGATGTAGAAACAACTATTCATGGATGATTTTTTTTCTCTTTCTAAAAATACACCATGACTTGCCACATGACAAATTACATAATATGTAAGATGTGCTTTAACTAATAATGCCTATTATGTTGGCTGGCAAGAATGGTGATCAAATGGCACTTATAACCACTTATAACACTAAGACCATCATGCTTATAGAAAGTGGTAGATTATAAATAATAACTTGTAAAGCTAAAAGCATCCCAGGAAGGATTATATTAGATAAAGCAAAATTGTTGCAGCTCTGTGTGTCAGAGCTGGAAGTTAACATTTCAACACTCCAGTCTCTGAACCAGCATTCAGATCTGGAGAACCTGTGGTGTTTAGGGAGGTGAGACAGAAATGTGGACAGAAAACCAGTGGGGCCAGAGAACACAGAAGAAATAAAAATCACTCTGGGCAAAACCAGAAAAGATCCCTCTCATTATCTGGGGAGGACACAGTGACAAAGTTCCAGATATTCAAAGGCCCCTCCATAAAGATGTCACCGCAAAACGGTTTCCCAGAAGAAGGCTGGAAGCAACACTTAGCTTCTTAAATGAAAAGCAACGCAGGAACTCTATTGGTCTTGTCAGCTCTCTTGACATATAATGCACTAATTCAAGCAGACCATTTCCTTGTTGACGATCGTGACACAATACGTGTATTGAGTACCTAAAAGTCACTGACATTCTGTCTGCAAAAGACAAATAAAAATATGATTTATCACCAAATACCAAATGAAAATAAGTGTCAGCTGCCAAAAACCCTGCAGAATTTAGTGTGTTAAAAACCAGGAAGCTGACAAGTTTCTAAAATTTTAAACTAATTTTCCCCAAAGTTGAGAAGCATACAAATTTTCTGTGCACAACGTCCAAAATAAGCACCAGACATAGCGCTCAAAGTGTCCACAATTTTCTGTGAATTCAGAGGAGTTGTACATTGCCTAATACAAACAGATGAAAGCACGGGGAACATTTTGTATGGAAGGTATACGCTGTAGGCATGAAGTTGCCCTACAGCCTTCTAGCATGTCCCCAATCCCAGTCCAAGCACCCATGGGTGCCAGCTGGGTCAGAGATTTCCTCTATATGCTCCCATGCCCCACCCCCCGGGCATTCTATTAACACAAGAATCTGGCTCCTAGTAGACCCTCTGTATATGTTTACTGAATGAACCAATGAACAACTTTGTAAGTCAGACGAATTTCTAGAAATGTTATAAACTAACTTACAAATAAGGCAAAAACATCCACCTTATTTAGCCAAGGTTGGGTGACCCTTTCCACTCAGCTCCTATGAAATTTCATGGGTAAACAGATTCATCTTTATTTCTAAAAACTACCACGCTAGAAACACTATCCTTGACCCATTTGTCCCCAGTAATCACTAAATGCCACTCCTCTCCAATAATTTCATTCATTTATCTTGTTATTCATCAAACATTTATTCAGCATTTTCAATATATGTGGCACCATTCTGGGTTCTGGGAATACATCAGTGAAGAGAGAAGAACCCTGTGTATATTCTGATAGGGGTATGGAAAGATAGGTAATAAATAATAAACAAAAAAATCTTAGATAGTGGTGTAATGCAGAGATTTAACTCAGGAGATGCGATACAAAATAAGCTGGTGGTTACTAGAGATGGGGTTGTCAGGAACAGCTTTTATGAAAAGTGGTGCTGATGCGACAACTGAATGACCAAAGAAACCAACTCTGGTACCAACAGGAAAAAGATTGTTCCAACAAGAGCCAGTGCAAAGGCCCTAAAGTGGGAGCAAAATGGACTTGTTCAAGGAACAGAAAGGTAGCTAGCATGGTGTTAAAATGAAGAGGACAAGTGTTATAGGCTAAATTGTGTCTCCTCCTCAAAAAATTCCTATGTTGAAAACTCCTAGTAACTCAGAATGTGTCTTCCTGGAGATAATGAGGTTAAAACGAGGTCCTTAGGGCGAGCCCTAATCCAGTATGACTGGTGTCCCTATAAGAAGAGGAGGCTAGGACACAGACACATAGATGGGGGGCCATGTGGAGACATAGGAAGAAGATGGTCATCTGCAGGCCAAGGAGAGTCCTCGAAAGAAACGAACCCCGCCAACACCTTGATTGCAGACTTCTAGCCGCCAGAATTGTGAGAAACTAAATTTCTGTTAAGCCACCCAGTCTTTATGATGATAGCCCTGACAAACTAAGATAGCACGTATCCTAATAAGGTGGAGAATGGAGGAAAGGGCCAGATTATCTCCCACTTAGCCAACCAGCATCCAGAGCTGGAATTTTAAGTGTTATAGGAAGTCACTGGAGAGTTTGAAGGAGATGAATGATATCACTTTAATTGACAAAAGCAAACTCTGGATAGCTGGTGGAGAAAGTGGATTGGAAAGCCGAGCTCGGTGGCTCAGCCGGTAATCCCAGCGCCTTGGGAGGCTGAGGTGAGTGGATTGCCTGAGTCCGCGGGTTCGAGACCCGCCTGGGCAACTTGGTGAGACCTCATCTCTACAATCAATCAAAAAATTAGCATGGTGTGATAGTGCGCGCCTGTAGTTCCAGCTATTTGGAAGGCTGAGGCGGAAAGATTGCCAGAGCCCAGCGGGTCGAGACTGCGGTGGCAGGGAGCGGCCACTGCACTCCAGTCTGGGCGACAGAGTGAGACTCCAACTCAGAAAGAAAAATAAAAAGAAAGAAAGTGGATTGGAGAGCATGGATGGAAACAGGGACACTAGTTGAGAGGTAGCTACAGGAATCCAAGTGAAAGATGATGGTGGTGTGTGCACACGTGTGGTGGTAGTGGGAACCAAAAAAAAGGTAGTTGAATATGGCATGTCTTTTGAAGGGAGAGTTGACAGGAGTTGGCAGGTGAGTGTGGGGGTGAAGAAAAGAAACATCTCAGGTGACTCAGACTCTTGTCCTATGCAACTGGGTCCATGGGGAGGGGTGGTGCCAGTTTCTAATATGAAAAAGGCAGGAGAAGAGAGGAGTAAGTCTGGAGAGAAAATTCAAGAACAGTTTTGGCCACGTCGAGTTTGAAATGCCTTCTAGATTTTCGTTTTGTTTTGTTTTGTTTTGTTTTTTTGAGTTGGAGTCTCACTTGGTCACCCAGACTGGAGTGCAGTGACCGCTCCCGGCCACTGCAGCCTGGACCTGCTGGGCTCCGG
>NW_007252147.1:1159764-1191720 GCF_000164805.1 Carlito syrichta
GCCCGGCTGATTTTTTGATTTATTGTTGAGATGCGGTCTCGCTGCCAAGGCGGGTTTCGAACCCGCGGGCTCAGGCAATCCTCTCACCTCAGCCTCCCAAAGGCGCAGGATTACAGGCTGAGCCACTGAGCCCGGCTTAGATTTTCAAATGAAGAGGTCAATACGGTTGAATGTATATGAGTTTGGACTTCTGAGGAGTAGTCAGAAATGGAAATAAGAATTGGGAGTCAATGACATAAAAGGGTACTTAAAACCAAGAGACATTAGACACACTATTTTGAACTGTGGCCTGCAGGAAGTGATGTGGAGGGGGGGAAACCCTGCCTTGTCCATTACTTTTAACAATAATATTCAAACAGAAAGACTCCAGGAAACATTGTTCATTCAATTACTGTTGCAAGGCATGCTAGCTGTTAGCAACAATGGATAGAAAAATCCCCCTTTGGCCGGAAGGGCTACTTAATGCACATTCATGATCATTGCATCAATGCTATTTAGAGCAGTGGTCCCCAACGTTTTTGGCATCGGGCACCGGTTTTGTGGATTTTCGTGGACAATTTTTCCATGGACAGGGCAGGGGATGTCACCAGGCATTAGAGTCTCATAAGGAGTATGCACTCTAGATCCTTCGCATGAGCAATACACAACACGGTTCGCGCTCCTATGAGAATCTCATGCCACCGCTGATCTGACAAGAGGTGGTACTCAGGTGGTTGTGTGAGTGAGGGGCTGGAGCTGTAAATACAGGTGAAGCTTTGCTTCTTGGTTGGCCACTCACCTCCTGCTGTGCGGCCTGGTTCCTAACAGGCCACGTTCTGGTATGGGTATGTAGCCCCAGGGGTTGGGCACCCCTGAGATTCTAGAGAAAAGATCTGAAAACAAATAAATGGATTGGAAGGAACTTTCTGAAGATAATAGTGAAGTCATCAAGTACCACTTCTTTCCAATTGCTTGTACCGTTTTTTTGGTTAAATTCAGTTTTGTAGACACTATAAATCACAGCAGTAAAACCAGAAGTGGTGGAGTGGGCCTGTAGTCCCCGCTGCTCTGGAGGCTGAGGCAGGTAGATTGCTTGAGGCTAGGAATTTGAGAATACAGTGAGTTTTGCTCACACTTGTGAATAGCCGTTGCAATCCAGCCTGGGCAACAGAGCGACACCCTGTCTCAGCCAACAACAAAAAAACTACCATAGCAATAGCAAGAGATCTTTGTTCTTTCAAAAATCATTACTTTTGAAATTTTGATCACTTAAGCAAAGCGACAGAGTTAGGTAAGGTTACAGGAAGAATAACTTTCTTTTTAAAAAAATTTTTATTTTAAAGATGTGGGGTACAATTCAGGGTTAGGTTAGGTATACGAATATTCATTATGCAGGTACCCTTGTTGATGAGGTGTGCCCTCCTCCTGGCAGATTCCCACTACTGCCAATCCCACACCCCACACCACCCGCCCCCAGCAATTTCCCACTACTGACAATCCTTTAGGAAGAACAACTTTCAAACATATTTCAGATCAGTCAGTCTGAAACATATTTACACTATAGAGTGCTATGTGACTAAATGAATGTTTGCTGTGCAATTAAAATACATTCTTTCTAACGTAATTCAAGTAGGTCCCCTAAGGATCTTGACCCAGAAACCCTTCATTGTATGTCATAAGTGACTGCTACTTGTGCTAAAAATGAATAAAGCTGCATTTCTTTAAAAAATACTGTATTTGCTGGCCGGGCATGGTGGCTTAGTCTATAATCTCAGTACTTTGGGAGGCCGAGGTGAGAGGATTGCCTGAGCCCGGGGGTTCGAGACCTAGTCTCTACCATAAATCAAAAACTAAGCTGGGCATTGTAGAGTGTGCCTGTGGTTCTGGCTACTTGGAAGACTGAGGTGGAAGGATCGCCGGAGTCCAACAGGTTGACGCTGGGTTGGCGGTAAGCATGCCACTGCACTCCAGCCTGAGCGACAGAGACTCCAACTCAAAAAAAAAATTATATATATATAGTATTTGCTAATTTGTCACCAGTTGAAACAAGCCTTCTCCACCACTGGTGCAAGTTAGTGTTGCATCTCACTCAGGGTTGAAACACAGAACTGTTTTTGGACTGCTGGGATGATTGTTTTTGGAATGCTGGTGCTTACTATTTTCCTTCCTAGTCCTTGTTTTTCGTGTGTGTTGTTAAAGCCTTCATTAGAGAGCCTCGTGAAAGGAACTAGTCACTATAAGCAGAATGCACAGTAGTTAATTCTGAGAAGCTGCCTTCTGATTCCAGGCCACAGCATGGTAAATAATGTTGTAAAAATTCACCCTTTGCCATGTGTTCATACATTTGCTTCTCTTGGAACTGATTTAAAGTATGTTAGTGAAAAAGCACCAGCCAGATATTTGGTTGCTTACGGATAAGAAGTAAAGGCTTATTTTCAACCATAGTTGTACAGAATAGCTAGCTTTAAGACATCATCCCTGGTATTGACAGTTGTCCATATTCTAGCATTGTAGTAACAAAAACATTGAATAATTTCTCTTCACCATTATCAAATCTGGGCACCCTCAGCCAAACTGAGACTGGAGCAGTTCAATAATATTTTCCTAATAGAAACGTTCAAGTCAATGTTTTGTCATGGGAAACTAATTATCACCTAGCTAATGAGTCTTGCCTTTCCCAAATTACTTTTGAAAAATATGGTAAGTTTCTTTCCCTTATAGTTTTTCCCCTTAAAATTTTTTAAAGTTTCTGCTTCTAATTTATCATTAAATATTAACTAATTTTTAAGTAAACACTTATTCGAGGAATAGCTACTAGGGCCATCACACAGAGGGAATTTCACATCTGGTTTTGAGTAATTCTCCAAGTACAATAACCTTAATGCCATCTAGATTTTCTTCTTATGAGGCAGAGCATGATGAAATTAGATTCTCATAAATGTCACTGCCCTATTTATTGTCTTTTTCCTTGAACCAGGGCTGAGCTGGCTGGGATCCATTGTCTCTCAAGCAGATTTATGATAGATCAGATGCATTCCATTTCAGAACAGGAATGTGCTTATTATAAAATGTACAAAGCCTATAGCCTCACAAAGCACACAATCTTTTGGCAGAAAACCACTTAGTTGAATAGTGGATACATTTTGTAAAGTTTTCTGATGTATCTTAACTAAATTTAGTATCACAGAAGTTGATATTCAGATCTGGAAATAAATCCCTTGTGAACACAATTCAGTTTATACTGTCAAAGCTAAATGCATCTTGGTATTATGTAAATACATAAGTGAAGTATTTCTTATGGACATTATATAGTGAGCCATATTTTCTTGTTGCTTCAGTTTCTGTTGGAGAGTACCTCAGGAACTTTGAAAAGTAGATAAACTCTCTAAGGGCACAATTTAACTTACTGCCTCTGTAATGATTGATGTTATTTAGTATCTGTGCAGTTAGCTCAAGAGTATCCTTATAAATATCCAGTGTGAAACGATGAGATCACTCTAAAAACAAGGAGAATGTGGATAAATTTAGCAGTTAAAAGGTTATACAAGCCGAGCTCGGTGGCTCAGCCTGTAATCCTGCGCTTTGGGAGGCTGAGGTGAGTGGATTGCCTGTGCCCGTGGGTTCGAGACCCGCCTGGGCAACATGGCGAGACCTCATCTCTACAATAATTCAAAAAATTAGCCAGGCATGGTAGCACGCGCCTGTAGTTCCAGCTACTTGGAAGGCTGAGGCGGAAGGATCGCCGGAGCCCAGCAGATCGAGGCTGCAGTGGCAACAGAGTGAGACTCCAACTCAAAAAAATAATAAAAAAATAGAAAAAAAGGTTACACAGAAAAACTAAGATCACACCAACTTTTTTGAAGTATGCCTATTAAATATAACTACTTAGTTAAGACCAAAAGGAAATGAACAAAATGGCAAACGCTATTATGGTTGGTTGGTGGATGATGGCTGATGTGTCACTAGTGGAAGCAGTTAAGAGATACTGGGGGGGGCAATAACCTTGAAATTTATTTATAAAAAAATGTGTATTTATTTTTACATGTTTAAACCTTCAGTCACCTTCAAAGTACTCTTCGTTTGATGCAATGCACCTATCAAGGCATTTTTTCCACTGCTCAAAACAGTTTTTGAATCCGTCAATGTTGATGCTTTGGTGCTTCTGCTGTTTTTTGTTTCACACTGGCAAAACGTTTGTTTCTGAGGATATTTATTATTTATTTTTTTTAAATTCAGGGAAACAAAAAACAAGTCTCGGGTGAGATTGGGTGAATAGGAGGGTGGGCATGGGAGTCATGCTGTTTTTGGTCAAAAGCTGCTGAACACTTAGTGTGCTGTGGACAGGTGTGCTTGTAAATTACCCACGCACCTGAAATGAGCAAACAAATAAATTGACAGACTCTCCAAAAAAAAAAAAAAATCACTGAAGCCGAATACATTCTCTCACAACGCTAGCTGGTACACTGATACTGATGTATTCCGAGAATATTTACCTAGCAGGGCATGCCCGTAATAGGAGGGGCCTGCCCGCCAAAAAATAATTCTGTTTTGTTTTGTTTTTGGTCCCCCTCATACCTGGGATCCCAAAGCCTGATATCTAGAACTTCATCCACCACCTACAACTCCAGTAAGCACTGCCCATTCTGGCTCCCAAGGCAGATATATGCACAGAAGACACCACTTGTCAATGCATACATTCTATTATTCTAAGCACCCAAATACTAATGTGATTCTGGATATGGGAGACTAGACTACTTGGGGCTGTGGTACAGGAGTCTTTTGCTTGGTTATCTGTCCCTGGGTTGCCTGTGGCCCAGGCTCTCACTACAGGAGTCCCCATGTTTCCCTGAGTCATTATCTTGGACTAGTTCTGAAACAGCCTCAGCCCAGCTTTTTCTCCTGCATGGCCTATTTCTCGTACATGCACATACTTGCATATTCTTTGTCTAAAAACTCTGGCAGTGCAGCTATGCCCAGAGCAGTCTTACCTTCTTAGCTCCCTGTTAAGTGGTTAGTCACTAGCTTCCCATCCTCTAGATCACTGGTCCTTGGTGTTTCCAAACTGTGAGGAATAGATATCAACTCTCTGAGAGGTCTATTCAAAGCTCCCTCTCTCTAGACTTGAGGTGAAAAAGGTAACACATCCCATCCTACACATTCAATGTAGAAAAATTAGAAAGTATAGAAAAGTCAAATAAAACCATTAAAAATCTCTGTAATGCCAACACTCATGCGTAGATACCACTCACTGTTAATACTCCTGTCACAAAACTCCCACACATTCCTATTATGTTTATGAGAACAATTTTTTGCTCTTACTATTATAAAACTATACTACACGCACATGTGTTCCATAGTTAAATAAAACACAGGGCACCATTATAAAGCAATTTAAAAATAAATTCATACTATATAAATTGAGATTGCTTTAAAGTAGATTTTCTGAAAAATTACCTTCTCTAAACAGTCTTTTGTTGTTAGGTGACTGCAACTACAACAGGTAAAGCTCCTTGTATTGAATTTTAGAATACTTCAAGGCTTAGCCAAAGCAGAGATACAGACTTGTATGGTGGTAATAGAATTTGAGAACAACTTTATAAAACATTAAATATTTAAAGAAATGCTTCAGGGTCAATTAGGATATGTGTTAAAATTTAAGGATACAAAATTTCACCACAATTCACAGAGCCTTTTTTCTCTAAACATACACAAAACAGTAAGAGAAAGAAAAAAGTAGAAATATTTAGCTGCCAAAACAGAAGTTGTTCTGAGATACCAGTAAAGTTTTTTTTTCTGTGATGATATGACATTTTTCAGCCTTGCACCAGACGCTGGGAAAGTAACTTTACTACTGCAAAATAATTATTAAAAGTTGAACAGAGAGAGGTCTTCTGTTCTCTGTGGATACAGAACAGACCCAGAATGCACCTGGTCGACTCGAGCCCTCATTATCTTGAAGACACCTGATCTCCCATAACACTGGACCAGGCTGCCAACTTCTTGTCCTCACTGACTACATGCCATGTATCCCATTTTGTAACTAAAAAGGATTTAAAATTCATGAAGCTTGTTGAAAGCTCAACTGTCACATTCTACTCATTCCAAAGTGTATGGGAAAAAGAGCAGAACAGACATTTCAACCGAAGCCATTATTGTGCTTGAATAACCATATTCCATTAAATTGCTAATAAACCCACTAGAAGATGTTGATCGCATCAACCATACAGTTGCATTCCTTTTCTTTATACCAACTTGCCCAATTTCATTCTATGCAGTATTACTCTTTCTGAGTCCTTTGTTCCGAGGTTGTCCAGAATTCAAAGCACTTATTCAGTAAGTTTGTAATCCAGTTTAGTATGCTATTAACAGAATTCTTTAGAGAAGATCATGGAAAAAGAAACTCAAACTTATTTTTGGGTCAATGACCAATTTTAAGGGAAACACATACTAAACCAGTTTAAAGGAAAAGGTCAGGATCCGTGAGGTATTAAGGAAAAAAGAAGAGAAAAAACATTCATTTCCACAATTTTCCAGCATTCCTTAAAAATAAACACAAGCCCATGTGGAATAGCCAGGTCCTAGTCCCCCCATACTAATGGTGGTGGACAATGCTGCTATTCATAGGAAGTCAGAGAGTAAGGATTTTGTCTCAGCACCGGGGAAGTTTTGGCTTCCCTTACCACCTTCATGAATTCTGGGGCTCAAAATGGAATCTGATAAATCTTACGTGAGTTTCTCAGAGCAAATAATAATACACAATAGAGTAAATGCTTTAATGTTTGCTTTTCACTAGTAGGACTAATTAACTGCCTCTATTATAAATGGCTTATTAAGCCATTGCTATTAGAATGTTAACTACTGAAAATATATGATGCTGAATAGATACCCTATGGAATCAGGTATTTAAAAATAATTAATGCAGTATTTATATCTACCTGATGACTGAGCTAGTTTATCTCCTAAACATTTAATGAAAATATATGATGAAAAAAAAGAGAAAACAAATGTCTTAACTTTAGGATCCTTTCCTCAAATGGGAAGTGATTATAGTCTCATAATTTTTCTATCCATCTTAGAGCTTCAGAAGGAAGGACACATCCCCCCAGACTAAGGGTACCAAATGCTAGTCTCCATCCAGGCAGTTTCCAATGGAGAGAGTAGAGGAGCTTTTCTTTCCATGGGCCAACTGGCTTGGAAAAAGCTGCCCATGTACCCAAAATGGTTTTTTCACCAGCGGCATCAAGCTGAAGAAAAGTAAAATTCACTTCCGGGATTGCCTTACGATTATGAAAATATTGGTGTCTTTCTTTTTAGAGTGACCAAGATTAGGTGAAATGAAATGGCTTTTCCTGTAGCTTCTTTTCTGAAACACCTTAGTGAGAACACATAAAAATAGCTCTCAATCATGCACTAAGCCATAGTAGAGGGGAAGTAAATGTTAAAGCAACAATAATATGATTCAACAAAAATAAAAATGAGTAATAGCGTCAATATAAAAAGCTGTGAAATTACACTAATTTCACAATCCATCAGAAATGGCAAAACAAACCATTCCTTTAACAAATATTAATTGATCGCCTAACACATGTCAAAGCTAGTTGCAGATATATATGTGGTACATTTCTGGACTGGAGAATTAAGTGAAAAGAAACTAGCACAGGATATTTAGCTCACAGAATCACGAAATATAAAAACCAGGAGAACGCCATGATCATACAGCTCAGGAGACCAAGTCCCACTAGGTTGAAGTAAATTTCCTGAGTCACCGGGGCAGAAGTAGGATTAGAACTCAAGTTCTCTTATTATAACAAGATTCCTGATGAGGTAGAAATGGGTTTGATATAAAACGCTCATGTGCTGGGCTTGGTGGCTCAGCCTGTAATCCTGCGCCTTTGGGAGGCTGAGGTGAATGGATTGCCTGAGCCTGCGGGTTCGAGACCCGCCTGGGCAGCGAGACCTCATCTCTACAATAAATCAAAAAATCAGCTGGGTGTGGTAGCGCATGCCTGTAATTCCGGCTACTCAGAAGGCTGAGGCGGAAGGATCACCGGAGCCCAGCAGGTCGAGGCTGCGGTGGCCGGGAGCGGCCACTGCACTCCAGTCTGGGCGACAGAGTGAGACTCCAACTCAAAAAAAAAAAAAGAAAAAAAAAGAAAAGCTCATGTTATGACTACTAATAAAAAGTTGTTTCTACTTTAAAAGTTTCAGAATAACTAACCTATTATTAATTATATATACACATTTAAATTATCTTCTTCTAGACTCAAAGCACAAATGATCAGATTTTGTTTAAAGTTTTTATATTGGCTGAGATTTCACTTTTTCATGGCATCACATGAGAAGCCATCTGCCATCTGACTAAACCCAAAGGTTATGGAATAAATGGGGCTTCACATGAGAGGGCAAGAGTAAGAACCTCACCAAACTGATAAGCTTCTGCAAAGCAAAAGAAAGCATCAAGAGAGTGGGGAGACAACCCACAGGATGGGAAAAAAACATTTGCCAACGGTATATCTGACAAAGGCCTAAAACCTAGGATCTGCAAGGAACTCAAATGCACCGAAAGGAAAAAAAAAAACCAAACAGCCCTATTACAAAGTGGGCAAAAGACGTGAATAGACACTTCTCAAAAGGAGATATATGGGCAGACAACACATGAAAAAGTGCTCAACCTCACTCATCATCAGAGAAATGCAAATCAAAATCACACTGTGATACCACCTAACCCCAATAAGAATGGACATCATTAATAAAACAAACAACGACAGATGCTGGCGAGGATATGGAGAACAAGGAGCGTTTTTACACTGCTGGGGGAAATGCCAACTAGTGCAACCTCTTTAGAAGACAGTGTGGTGATTTCTGAAAGATCTAGAAATTGACCTTCCATATGACTCAGCAATTCCCCTACTGGGAATATACCTGAAGAACTCAAGTCATTCTACCAAAAAGATACTCACACTAGCATGTTTGTTGCAGCTCTATTCACAATAGCAAAAACATGGAACCACCCATGCTGCCCACTGAAGCTGGACTGGATAAAAAAAATGTGGTACATATGCACAATGGAATATTATGCAGCCATAAAGTAGGACAAATATATGGACTTTGCAGCAACTTGGATGGATTTAGAGTCTATCATACTCAATGATTCATCACAGAAACAAAGCAGAGTATCACATGTTCTCACTCATAAGCAGACCTTGAACAATTATCATAATACTATAATAAAGGGATTGGCAGTAGTGGGAAACTGCCAGGGGAGGGAGGGACACACTTTATCAACAAGGGTACTTGCATAATAAACATTTGTCTTCCTAATCCTGAATTGTACCTCACATCTTTAAGATAAAGAAAAAAAAAAAAAAGAGCGAGAACTATGGTCCTCCATGATATTAGGCAGGAAGATACATTTTTAGAGGTTTCCACACAATTCAGAGTTCATGGTCCAGGTGTTTCTCAACTGTTATTGATAAGAAAAATTTTTTAAAAATCAAAGCAATGTACAACGTCTACTAGATTTTCCCTTAAAGATTCTTTTGGAAGCAAATGTCTCTTTTAACTTTTTTTCCCCTCTTACGCACACAGAGACACACACACACATGCAATATACACACACAAACACATACTCAGAAATTCTTCTGAATAATCTGAGGATTAAATATTTAGCTTCCCAAGTAAGTTGACAACTTCTCTTTCTCTTCATTAATATTTGAAGACTGCCCACATGAAGAATTGGAAAAGATATAGTATAAACAGTGGCATCGTTTGTGTATTTAATCTCTAATTTCTGACAGCTGAATGCTAAAAATGTAGCTTAAGTGAGCATAAAACGTGGCATGAATTAAGTTTTCAGAATGAATAAAGTAGTTAGACTGAATTTTTTTTTTTAGTCGGAGTCTCACTCTGTCACCCAGGCTGGAGTGCAGTGGCATAATCACAGTCAACCTGCTGGCCTCCGGCGATCCTTCCGCCTCAGCCTTCCGAGCAGCTGGAACTACAGGTGCACGCTACCATGCCCAGCTAATTTTTGATTTTATTATAGAGACGAGGTCTCACCAAGTTGCCCGGGCTGGTCTCGAACCCGCGGGCTCAGACAATCCACTCGCCTCGGCCTCCCAAAGTGCTGGAATTACAGACTGAGCCACCGAGCCCGGCCTAGACTGGTTTTTATAGGTGACTGTTGGACTCCGTTCCATTATTCCAACCATATTTTGCATATTGCCATTGACAAACGACATAAGTGCAAAGTAATTTTGTTCAATACATACGGATGGGTGTAAAATTCTGAAAACTATAAAGGCATGAAAGACGTTAATGAGGGTGAATGGAATTTCTCCTATTAGAGACAAAGCAATCGAGCAGGTGCAAGTTATTATGAGGGGGTCATCTTGTGTCTTCTTTTCTCTTTCTCATGGTTTCCAAATGTGCCAAATGCAAATCTTAGTGTTATGTGTGTGCTGAGCATGCCCTGGGTAGTAAACATTTCCAGTAATGGAAAGAGGATTGCACTCTGCTACATAATGCAGGAAAAGTAACAGTAAATTATACCCTGTCTATGAAGCCTGGGATTCTTTTTAACAAGTGGAAATCCTGGCAAATGAAATACTCTACGCTTGCAAATGAAATAAGCATCCAAAGCTGTTTTCTGACATCATCAAGACAAGCATAAGAGGAGATGGGGAATGTGCCATATATTTGTGTGAAACCCTGGAAAAAATGTATAGTGACGGCAAAGAGAACAAGGCACAGGTGAAATTCTAGATTAAAATGAATCTCCGGGGTGAATTTCAAAAAGCTTTTTACCTTTACCATTCTAAGTTTCCTAATATACTTTAAATGCAAAAATACATTTTAGGCCAGACACATGGATACTGAAACAATGTGTTAAACTTAATTGATTGCTCCATTATCTGTGAATAAATGATCTTTGCTATGGTTTATTCTAAGCACATTTTGCTTTGAAGCTCAAGAAAACAATATAACAGGAAGAGAGCTGTAAGAGACGTTACAGAGAATTATCCAACCCCTTGTTTTCATAGATGAACAGTTGAATTTCTTGCTCAAAGTCCCCAGGTGGTTATATTTCAGAGCTGTGTCTTCTGTCTCCCAGAGCAAAGAGCAGTGCTCTCTCCGGCATAGCTGCAGCATCAGTCATGCACCAGCCACAATAGCCGCATTTAATCATGGAGTCTTTCTAAACCCTCCACCTGGATGACCTTATATTTAAGCTTCACAACAAATCCATGAATTATGAAGTATCTGTACCATCATTCTTCAGAAGAGGAAACTGAGGCATTGAGCACTTCTGAAACTTCTGCAAGAGTTGGCCTTCAGGGACAGACCACACACCCACTCTCCGTCATCACACTCCTGGTGGCGTTTCCCTTCTTTTCCAGGGCATTTGTTGACCCTGTATTCGAGGTGCTTTCAACTGAACTCATCTACTCCCCAAACCTGTTGGCATCCTTACTTTCCAACTCGTGGTCCTCTCAGTAACCAACCTTGAACCTCAGGGGTCAGCTTTGACTCTTCCCAAATTCCTCACCCTTCTCCATGTTTCTACCACTGGAAAGGCTCTTGAACCCGTGTGCACTGCAGCTTCCTAATATCGCGCCTGAATGATTACAAACCCTCCTGACTGGTCTCCTTTCGATGGTTGACCCTTTTCATCAAATTCATCACCTACACTGGAGCCAGAGTAATTTTCCTAAAACAACAGAAATGTCATTGGTTTCAAAACCTAAGCTTATTATAGTCTCAGCTGAAATTTTCTTTTAAATGTATACTTTTTTTTTTTTTTACAACTTTCTCCTTAAAACTTTATACAGCCGGGGTGGGGGTTGGAGGGGGAACACAACATCAATAAGGGTAGCTGATCTCAAACCAGACAAAGTGGGGAACAAAGAGAGGCCCAGACTTTACCTGTATGATGACCACTTGGATACCTAAATCCTGAATGGTACCCCACATCTTTAAAATAAAATAGAAACTTAAAAAAATACAAAAATACTTTATACAGTTGTGTGAATGTGCTATTATTTTTCCTATTTAACAGATGGTGAACCAGGCCCCATGACATCTAGTAATGTGCAGTAGAAAATTTTAAAATCCGTAAGTTCTGTGATGTAAAAATGTGACTTCATTTTCTTGTACCTGGGTCATCCAGGTGAACACAGTCAAATCCAGTAATTTTCCAGTCATTTTGGATTGTAACTCAGTTAATTTCAGGTCTTTCTCCTTCCTCCTTCCTCTTTCTTTCTAGGTGACATTCACACCGAGCATTTACATAGCATTTCAGGCTGGCATCTTCTAGGATGTACAATTATCCTACCATGCTCCCAGATTCCCATGTCATAGCCAAAATGGTCATACTCCCACTGTCTCTGGTTACATGATCCATGCTGCCTTCTGTAGCCATATATTCTGGTCCCTACTGTTATACATCTTGGTACAACTGGTTCTCTCTCCCCTCACCCCCTTTCCCCTGACTTGTTGGTATAGAGACAGTAGACTAGGGATGGTTGAATGACCACTGAAGTCATAAGAGTATGTGTGCCACACTGCAGCAACCTAGAGTTTGGATAGGATTGGCTATTTCTACCCTACTGAAGACATACCATGTAAATCCTTGAATCCTATGAGGTCTGAAGTCTCCCTGGGTTTCAACAAATGGAATCCTTGAGCTCCATGATCTCAGCAGATGGTGTCTTTGATAGGAGTCTAGAGGGCCAGAGTTCTCTCTCTTCTATTAGTTTCCTTAATCACCACAAGGAGCAAGCAGGGATTCCTCTTATAAAGTGAGTCTGTCAATTCTAGCCTCAGTTTTGATAAAACTGTGGTAACAAATAAGGTAAGGGATGATAAGGTTTAGAGGTAATGCCGGCACAATATCTGGAAAAGTGACTAACACGTGATCTCTTATTCACAGCTCTGACATCCCAAAGTTCTGAAAAACAAGAGTCTTTTTTTCTTTTCTTTTTTTTAGATAAATTTACTGCCCAAAATCACTGGGTAGCAAAACCTAACTTGACATGAAAATTTCTACACACTTTATCTCACCTAGAATGAACATTCCTCAGTTTTGCTGCATGTATATTAATGTGTTTGATTAAAGGGTGCTATCTCAGACCCATTTGGGAGTGTTATGAAATATAGTTCATGCATCTATTTCTTTTCAAAACCTGAAAAATTCTGAATTTTGAGACACATCTGGTCCCATGGGTTTCAGAGAAGAAATTGTGGACTGGAAAGATATTTCTCTGCATATAGAATTCTAGGTTGACAGGATTTTTTTTTCTTGTTTTAGCACCTTTAAAGATTGTTATGAGTGGGCTTGGTGGCTCACTTTTAAAGATTGTCATAGGTGGGCTCGGTGGATTGCCTGAGCTCATGGGTTTGAGATCCACTTGGGCAAAGACCTCATCTCTACAATAAATAAAAAATTAGCCGGGCATGGTAGCATGTACCTGTAGTTCTGGCTACTTGGGAAGCTGAGGCAGAAGGATCGTCGGTGCTCAGCAGGTCAACACTGGGGTGGCTGTGAGTGTGCCACTGCACTCCAGTCTAGGCGACAGAGTAAGACTCCAACTCAAGAAAAAAAAATCATCATTATTATCTGGTCTGCATTGTTTCTCATAAGAACTCTGCTGTTATTCCAAGCTTTGTCTCTCAATGGTTTCTTTCCTCTAACTACTTTTAAGATTTTCTCTGTCCTATTGTTTTTCAGTTACAATCATACTTCATTTTATTGTGCTTTGCTTTATTGCAATTTACAGATACAGCATTTTTTACAAATTGAAGGCTTGTGTCAACCCTGCATTGAGAAAGTCTATCAGTACTATTTTTCCAGGTGCTTGTTTTCTGTCACATTTTGTAATTCTCACAGCATTTCAAACTTACTATGCCCATGTAAGGCATGTTAAAAAAGTGAAACAGCCTTATTGCTGATATGAAGGAAGTTTTAGTGGTCTGGATAGAAGATCAGACCAGCCACAACATTCTCTTAAGCCAAGCCTGATCCAGAGCAAGGCTCTAACTCTCTTCAGTTCTATAAAGGTTGAGAGAGGTGAGGAAGATGCAGAAGAAAAGTTGGAAGCTAGCAGAGGTTGGTTCGTGAGGCTTAAGGAAAGAAGCCATTTCCATAAGATGAAAGTGCAGGGTGAAACGGCAAGTGTTACACAAATTATCCAGAAGATCTAGCCATGATAGTTGATGAAAGTGGCCACACTGAACAAAAGATTTTCAATATAGATAAAAGTCTTTTTTTTTCATAATTTTTTAAAATTTAAAGATGTGGGGGTACAATTCAGGATTAGGTATACAAATGTTCATTATGCAGGTACCCTTGTTGATGAGGTATCTCCCCACCCCTGGCAGATTTCCACTACTGCCAATCCTGCTTCCTCCTCACCCACTGGCAGCTTTCTGCTACTGTCAATACTTTTCTTATAGTATTACGATAATTATTCAAAGTCTGCTTATGAGCGAGAACATGTGATACTCAGTTCTTTGTTTCTGTGATAGATCCTCAGTATTATAGATTCTAAGTCCATCCAGGTTGCTGTGAAATTCATAATTTTGTCCTTCTTTATGGCTGTGTCATATTCCATTGTGTATATGTACCACATTTTTTTCACCAGTCCTCTTTTGATGGGCAGTATGGTTGGTTCTATGGTTTTGCAATTGTGAACAATGCTGCGATAAACATACATGTGCAGGGCATCTTTTTCATAGAGTGATTTGAGTCCCTCCAGGTATATTCTCAGAAGAGGGATTGTGGGGTCATATGGAAGGTTGATTTTTAGATCTTTTAGGAATCGCCAAACTTTTTGACAGAGGCTGTATTAGTTTATACTCCCACCAACTGAAAGCCAGCCAGCCACGAGGAACCCGCCCCCTCCAAAGTCTAAGCCTAGGCGTGGCCCCCACCTAAAATGGCGCTCCCGCCTAAGAAGGCGCCCAGACAAACTAACATGGAGGCTTGGACAAGGCTCTCCGGGTTCTTCTTCCACAACAAAGCCCACCGTTCCTGCGTCCGCGAAACCCCCTGCCAATCCCAAAAATACCTCACCTGCCGACCAATAGGTAACCGACAGTTTGCTTTAAATTTCTATAAAACCTGCCACACCCCTGCCTCTATGCTGCAATTTGATTCTCAGGTTCTGTAGCCACCATGCTCACCCCCATTAAATCTCTTGGCCTTAAAGGGTGTTGAGTCTCACTGCGCGCCACCGTCTTTCACCAACAATGTAGAAGTGTTCCCTTTTTACCACATCCTCTCTAGCATCTGTTGTTTTCTGAGTTAGGTGGTATCTCAGTGTAGTTTTAATTTGCATTTCTTTGATGACTATTGAGACTGAGCTTTTTTTCATGTATCTGATGGCTGCTTGTATGTCTTCTTTGGAGAAGTGCCTGTTCTTATCTTTTGCCCACTTTGCAATGGGGCTGTTTGTTTTTTCTTTTCAGCATGAATAAAACAGTCTTATACTGGAAGAAGATGCCATCTAGGGCTTTCCTAGCTAGACAGGAGGAGTCAATGCCTGGCTTCAAAGCTTCAAAAAACAGGCTGACTCCCTTGTTAGAGGTTAATACAGCCAGTGACTTTAAGCTGAAACCAATGTTCATGTACCATTTCAAAAATCCTTGGGCCGCTAAGAATTATACTAAATCTACTCTGACTGTGCTTTATAAATGGAACAACAAAATCTGGCTGACAGAACATCTGTTTATAACATAGTTTACTATATATATATATAGTTTTAAAACAAAGTTTATTAGAGAAAGAAGAGAGAAAAGAAAAGGAGACATGCCAGAGCTGGCATGGGTGAAAGAAACTACCCATAGTTTACTAAATATTTTAAACCCACTGTTGAGAACTGCTGCTCAGAAAAAAAAGATTCCTTTCAAAATATTATAGCCCATTGACAAGGTACCTGGTCACCCAAGAGTTTTCATGGAAATGTGCAAGGAGATTAATGTTTTCATGCTTGAAAACATCTTCAGCCCATGGATCAAGAAGCAATTTCAACTTTTAGGTCTTATTATTGAAGAAATAAATTTTGTAAGGCTACAGCTGCTGTAGACAGTGATTCCTCTGATGGGTCTAGGAAAAATAAATTGAAAACCTTCTGGGAAGGAGTCATCATTCTAGATGCCATTAAGAACATTTGTGATTCATCAGAGGACATCAAAATGTCAACATTAACAGGAATCTGGAAGAAGTTGATTCCAACACTCATGGATGACTTTGAGGGGTTCAAGACTTCAGTGGAGTAAATCACTGCAAATATGAAAGAAATAGCCAGATAACTAGAATTAGAAGAGGAGCCTAGAGGTGTGACCGAATTGGTGCAATCTTATGATAAAACTTTAATGGATGAACAGTTGCTTCTTATGGATGAGCAACCAAAGTCATTTCTTGAGATGAAATCTACTACTGGTGAAGATGCTGTCAACATTGTTGAAATGACAATAATGTATTTAGAATAGTCCATAAACTTAACTTTAAGAGCAAAGGCAGGGTTTGAAAGACTGATCCCAACTTGGAAAGAAGTTCTACTGTGGATAAAACGTCATTAAACAGCATCACAGGCCACAGAGAAATGTTTCATGAAAGGAAGAGTCAATCAATGCAGCAAACTTCATTGTTGTCTTATTTGTTTAAAGTGCCACCAGCACCTCAACCTTCAACCACCAACACCCGGATCAGTCAGCAGCCATCAATGTCAAGGCAAGACCCTCCCCCAGAAAAAAGATTACTAGCTGAAGGCTCAGATGATTTTAGCATTTTTTAGCAATAGAGTATTTTTAAGTTGAGATATGTACTATTTTTTTTTTTTGAGTTGGAGTCTCACTCTGTTGCCCAGACTGCAGTGCAGTGGCCACTCCCGGCCACCGCAGCCTCGACCTGCTGGGCTCCGGCGATCCTTCCGCCTCAGCCTTCCGAGTTGCCGGAATTACAGGCGTGCGCTACCACACCCGGCTGATTTTTTGATTTATTGTAGAGATGAGGTCTTGCTGCCCAGGTGGGTCTCGAACCCGAGGGCTCAGGCAATCCACTCACCTCAGCCTCCCAAAGGCGCGGGATTATAGGCTGAGCCACCAAGCCCAACGATATGTACTATTTTAAAGATATAATGCAACTATACACTTAATAGACTACGGGATAGTATAAACATAACTTTTATATGCACTGGGAAACAAGAAAAGTGACTTCCTTTCATTGAGATTCACTTGAGCTATAGTGGTCTGGAATGGAACCTGCGATATCTCTGAGGTATGCCTCTCTTTGATTATGATGTATACAGATTTTGGTATAAAGTGGGGATTTCCCCTCACTACTAAGGCCTGGCTCTTCCGAGACCCTACTCAAAGCTCTGTGTATTATGAGGCCTCTCCGTTCTGGCTTGTGGGAACATGAACTATCTTCATCCATGAGTAAGTTCTGGGAATTGTTTGGCCTATTTTCTGGTGGTCCTTTCTCCAGTCTTGGCTAGCTCCTCTTTTGCACGGGCAGACAGACACTCAGCCAAAGACTCAAGTTAGAATTCTGCAGATCTCTGGCAGGCTCTGTTTGTGCAGTCTCCCCTCTCCACTGCTCTGCGCCATCTTGGTTTCCCTAGGCTCTGATCATTATCCCCTCAACTCCAGGCCACTAGGCTCTGCTCCCCCTCCCTCCACGGTGGCTGGGAAACTGTCTCCAGACAGTAAGCCGGGGAAATTGTAGCTCTCACTTCATTTGTTTCCCTTCTCTCAGGGATCACAGTCCTATGCTTCCTGTGTGCACTGCTTTCACGTAGTTGGTATAGCTTTCCGATTATGTACAGCAAAAGGGAAATTCCTGTAGCAGTTAATCTTTCATGCATGGAAGTTGAAGGCTCAAGACCATACGCATTATTATTTTGTTTCCTTGACAACCTCTGTGGCAGCATCACATAATTTCCCATAACTCAAGTGATTGTTTTTTCTCATTAAAACAATGAGGGACAATATTTTTCCCCTTAACAAAGAATTGAAGCATCTAGAAATTACTTCTCTAAAAATAAATGTAGTGATATCTGGTGATCTTAGTGATGTTGGCATGAAAGGGAGCAGACAGTGAGTGTGATAAAACTTCTATAGGATTTATTTAAATATGACTTAAAACTCTAAGCTCTGATATAGCTGTTAACTCTAATAGAACTTGGAAGCTAATTAAGGAGACTTTGTAACTGTACAGTAGTCTGTCTCTGGACTATGTTTGGAAGATGGGCTTGTAACAATGTGATTAATAA
Organism: Carlito syrichta; assembly: GCF_000164805.1. Classification (NCBI taxonomy): domain Eukaryota; kingdom Metazoa; phylum Chordata; class Mammalia; order Primates; family Tarsiidae; genus Carlito; species Carlito syrichta. Next base: position 1,178,019 of record NW_007252147.1, read on the forward strand.
GCCAATTTGACCATCATATTAGAGTTAACAGAGACCCATACACACAAGTAATAATTACTGCTCATTTTTTCCCCCTCTTCTCTCCTACAATATCTGTTTAAGCTCCAGAATAAGACAGCCTTAGTCTGCCAGAGTACCTTTGCTGAAGAACTCAAAGCCATTGGCACAGAGTAAAGCAGCTGGAAACACAGAACCATAGCTATAGCCAGGGAGCATTTCTAACTTGAATCCAAAACAAATTCAGAATGGTTTTGGGGAAAAACAATCCTTTTCAGGCTGGTGAAGAAAATCAGGGTCATCTTAGAAGAAACTAGCTACCAAAATTATGACTTAATGACTATATTATTCTTAGTAACTTGCTTTCAGGAGTGCTTCCTTATTTTAACACATATGTTTAAAGAATATTATCAAGTTGGAGAGAATATACAGCCTCTTCCTCAAATAATTTTGCCACTGGGAAATCTGTATGTCTTGAATGAAGGGCTTAATTAAGGCACAGCCTCTTATCTGATGGCGGTCTCCTCTCTAGTCAGGGCAGCAGGTAGGGTGGTGGTCTAGGACAGTAATGGAGATTATTGACATTCAGCCAGGTCTCATTTTGAGTACAGGGTCTATCGTTTACTAGCTGTGTGACCTTGGCCTACTATTCAACTTCTGGTTTCTTGTCTGCAAGGTGGAGATTATAAACATGACTATCTCATAGGGTTGCTGTGATGATTAAATAAAACCATGTACATAAAAGCCTTAGTACAAAGCCTGACACACAGTGAGCTCTCAATTTTAGCTACTGTTACTGTTACTGCTTTTTTTTTTTTTTTTTGAAACGAGGTCTCCCTGTCACCCAAGTTGGAGTGCAGTCGTGCAACCAACTCCTGGGCTCAATTAATCTTCCCATCTTAGCCTCCCAAGTAGCTGGGATGACAGGTGCGTGCCACCACACCTGGTTAATTTTTTTTTTGCAAAGATAGGGTCTCGCCATGTTGGCCAGGCTGATCTCAAACTCCTGGCCTCAAGTGATCCTTCTGCCTTAAACTTCCAAAGTGCTGGAATTATAGGCATGAACCACTGTGCCTGGCCACTACTATTGTTAAGATAAAATAAACTGCTACTTGAACACTACTCTTAGAAACAAGTTAAATAAGCCGGGCTCAGTGGCTCAGCCTGTAATCCCAGCGCTTTGGGAGGCTGAGGTGAGTGAATTGCCTGAGCCCGTGAGTTTGAGACCCACCTGGGCAACTTGGAGAGCCCTCATCTCTACAATAAACCAAAAATTAGCCGGGCGTGGTAGCGCGCGCCTGTAGTTCCGGCTCCTTGGAAGGCTGAGGCAGAAGGATCGCTGGAGCCCAGCAGGTCGAGGCTGCAGTGGCCAGGAGCAGCCCCTACACTCCAGTCTGGGCGACAGAGTGCGACTCCAACTCAAAAAAAAAAAAAAGAAAAAGAAACAAGTTAAATAAACAAGTTATATAAATAGACAGTAACTATCATTAAACTATGAGATTACAGAAATAATCTGAATGGTTGAAAAGAACTAACCATATAAAAGAAATTTTAACTCATGTTCACTGTTTTCCCTGAGAAATAAAACTGGAAGCATGTGAGTTAACAACATATTTAATTTGCTTTATTTCCCCCCGCCAGTTCTACTTTCTAAAATGTGTTGTCCAGAATCATTAGGATCCTTTAATATAAAATGCCATTTCACATAAAAATGCCATTGTAACAATGCACATGCATCTCCTCTTCAACTAATCTGAATGTAGCACTCAGGAAAATCCTAGCCAATAATAATACATCTGGACAACCAAAGGCTCTCTGAAAAACGACAAAAAGAAGAAAGCGTGCCGGGCTCGGTGGTTCAGCCTGTAATCCTGCGCCTTTGGGAGGTTGAGGTGAGTGGATTGCCTGAGCCCGCGGGTCTGACACCCGCCTGGGCAACTTGGCGAGACCTCATCTCTACAATAAATCAAAAATTAGCCAGGCATGGTAGCGCGCGCCCGTACTTCCAGCTACTCAGAAGGCTGAGGCGGAAGGATCGCCGGAGCCCAGCAGGTCGAGGCTGCGGTGGCCGGGAGCGGCCACTGCACTCCAGTCTGGGCGACAGAGTAAGATTCCAACCCCCCCCCCAAAAAGAAGAAAGCGTCGCCTTCACTGTGCTCCCGAGGAAGCTATTTCTATCCGCTTTCAATGTAGAATATTTGGTGCCGTGACCGATAACCTGTTTAATGTCCTGCTGGCCCAGGATTCACTTAAAGGAATTCAAATAGACAATCCTTGGGAGGCAGTTAAATGATCACGTTTACAAGCTTTGAAACCAAACAACTTGGTCGGAATTCTTTTTCTTATAGTTGCTACTTGATTCAGCAAGTTACTGATACCCTGAGCGTCAGTTTCCTCATCTGTAAAGTGGACATAGAAAGTAAGTTTTTAACCTCATGGAGTTGTTGTGATGAATAAAATGAGGTCTATAAAGCACGTAGGACGATGTCTCACTCAATAAATGTTCACTAAATATTATCTACTTGCAATCTATTAAATTTTAGTCTAGAAGTCTAGACAATCCATACACAAAACTCAGAGCGCCAGCTCTGTGCCACTTCCATCACTGTTGGCTCATCCATTCTCTGAACAAATGTGTGCTGAGTGGCTGATGCTGTCTTGAACCCCAGGCTCGATGCTTTAGTCACTTAGTTAAAATCCTCTTGTCACTGGCTTCATTAAAGACTATGAGCCCTGTAAGGGTAGAGTTTACTCTCATGATGACAGCACCATGTGACATTTGGAGTCTGGCATGATGCCTACCAAACAGGAGATGCTAACATTCTTTTCCTGTGGGGCGAATGAATGAGTAAGGGATGAATGAATGATACAACACAAGGATGATTAAGACAAAATTCCTGACCTCAGGGAATCCATGTTCTAACTGGCACTGGAATTAGCTTCCAAAAAAGGGAATGGAAGCAAGAGAGGAAATTTCAGGCTGTGGGATCACTATCAGTAAAACACCAAAGACTTCTATTGCAGTTATGCTAACACAATTCAGTGATAATAGGAAAAGAATGTGTAATTAAACTTGACATTTCTGGAAGACTTCTAACAAAAAACAGAAGTATCTTATTACTACTTATCACAGGAAAAGAAACTCCAGTCAATTTTATATCTTGGCTGGGTTCAGTGGTTCAGCCTGTAATCCCAGCATGCTGGGAGGCCGAGGCGAGTGGATTGCCTGAGCCCACGGGTTCGAGACCCGTCCGGGCAACTTGGCGAGACGTCGTCTCTACAATAAATCAAAAATGAGCCAGGCGTGGTAGTGCACGCCTGTGGTTCCGGCTTCTTGGAAGGCTGAGGCAGGAGGATCGCCAGAACCCAGCAAGTCGAGGTTGCGGTGGCTGGGAGCGCCCACTGCACTCCAGCCTGGGCAACAGAGGGAGACTCCAACTGAACAACAGCAACAAAAAACTTATATCTTAAGTCAAAGAACAGAAAGGAATATGATGCCACATATTCTTCAGAGTTAGGTCAAGCCCAATCCTGCCCACTGTATTTGCTGGTGGTTGGGGGTGTCAATCACCACCCCTCTCCTCTACCTTATGGTTAGTTAGAAAGAGACTCATAACAAATAGGGAGTCAGATGTCAGCTTTATCCAGAATCCCCTGGTAATGGCCAAATTGGACTGGCAAGGTCTCTCCTACCTTCCAGTTAGGATGGAACACAGCCTGAATCGCAAGCAGGGCGAGTCAGATTTAAAACCCAATTGCACCATCCTCTACTCCACTCACCTGTTTCAAGACAGCCCACAGAGCAACAGAAAACAGAAGGGCAGGGCACACTCTGCTGAGCAAGAGGAAGAGATGGGATCTATTTCCTACTTTAGAGGCAAGGTGAACTTCCAACCCACTCAAAAGTACGGCTGACCAACAGTATGAGTCACCTCCTTTTATGGATACAAGGTCCAGAATAGTTCACTGTGATGGTCTCCGTCTTCAAGGAAATACAAGGAAGAGAAATAAAGGGTCTCAGTCTCCTGAATCACGTGTAACTATTTATTTAGGAGAGAGAAGAAAGAGAGGATACAAAAGGAATGAGAAGTCGTGGGGATGTTCTGGTTCCTCTTTTCAGCGTGTCTCTTATTGGTTCTATGCTGCTTTGGGATGAAACAGATGCTTGTTCTTCTGCTATACATAGCAGAAGGCCAAGTGTTCTTTAAACAGACTTGATTTCTTTCATCTCTGTAGTATAATAAGAATTATACAGAGGGTGCCAAAAATGTATACACAGTTTTAAAAAGGAAAAATACTATGTTAAAATTGTAATAATGTATACTGATAGCAAAAGATGAATACAAGTCACATTTGACTTCTGCGATCACAAGAGGTGCACATTATTTAGTAGATTTCTGTGGCGAGTGTGTACACTGTTCCAACACCACAGCAGAAGAAGCAAGATTTGTTGCTGTGTGAGGCTTCCCAGGTCTTTCCTTGTGCATATCACACACCTCCAACTTATCACAAATACGTGCCACTGTTGGCGTGTCGGAGGTTCTGTGCATACTCACACCTCCATTGTCGTACTTCCACAACATTCCTGAATTTCAAGTACCACTTCAAAATGGTCTTGCACTCCTAGAATGACAACCGTGCTCCCGCCATCTTCTTTGACTGTCCTGCCTGTTGCATGGTGATGCTAGCATTCATTTGATGAACGCCATCTTTTGAGCAAACATCATACTACACATTGCTACTGTAATTCAATGCAATTTTGAAAAGTAATACATAGAGAACATCTCTAAAAATGCGCATACAGCCGGGCTCGGTGGCTCAGCCTGTAATCGGGGGATTACAGCCTGTAATCGGGGGCGGGGCCTTTGGGAGGCTGAGGTGAGTGGATTGCCTGAGCCCAAGGGTTCGAGAGCCGCCCGGGCAACTTGGCGAGACCTCGTCTCTACAATAAATCAAAAAATTAGCTGGGCGTGGTAGCGCGCGCCTGTAGTTCCAGCTCCTCGGAAGGCTGAGGCGGAAGGATCGCCGGAGCCCCAGCAGGTCAAGGCTGTGGTGGCCGGGAGCGGCCACTGCACTCCATCTGGGCGACAGAGTGAGACTCCAACTCAAAAAAAAAAAAGCGCATGCATTTTTGGCACCCCTAGTATTTGGTCTTTGCATTCGATTCCTGGCACAGAGCTCCTAAAATACTTGGAATTTCTTGAGTGGTGAAATGCTCTTTTATTATTTATAACAAGCCCCTTCTATGACACCTGAGATTATGCTAATGGGGTGACAGAGTGGGATGCCAGGATAGGCCTTAGCATGGGACTGGCTTTGAGAAAGACCAAGCAGGGTTGGAATATTCAGCCTCACTTGCTGACTTCCAGAAAAGTTGTGGAGGTGGGAGTGCTGGTGATTAAACTTGATAAGAACTCTGGAACAACAAGATTTGATAGGCTTTGGGGATAGTGAACTCATTGAGGTGACAGGAGGGCGTGCCCAGAGAGGGCATGGACATGTCCCATCCACCACCATACCACAGTGCCACGATTTTTAAGGTAACTGAGGGCATTTGGAATAAGTGGTTATGACATAGGGTCCTCTTTATTTCTTCTTTTCCTAAGCACTGAAATCTCAGTGCCAAAGCCATCTTGGCTTTGAGAGACCCAAGATTCAACATAAAAATGAGACTCCCTAATTCCTAAAGATCTAAGTACTCTGCCTTGCAATGTGCCTGCCTTTTTCATGTACTGAATTATGGCCCTGGAAGCTGCAAATATTTACAGCAGTGGCAAAATCTTACTAAAGGTAATACAGAATTACAATGGCCATTGTATGGAATGTTCCAGATGAACAAGACTATTCATCTAAGAAGGGCACTTGAATTACAAGTCTCTAGAATTAGGCAAGGAGAATGGGATTTTTATTCCAATTGGCATTAAGAAGTCTCAAGGAGACAATAGGATCCTAAAATTGCTTTTTAAAAAATTCATTGTGGAGAGCCAATAAAAAGTTAAAAATGCAAGATATTGCCCATTCCAAGGACACTAAAAATGATGTGACTCCTACTGCTTCCTTCTGTTCTACATTGCTTGAGTAATCGGTCTACTATCTGCCTGAATTGCCTTTCTACTCTGAATAAGTAGTTAAACAGTTGCCTAATAAGATAAAACCACCCAAAAAATGCAGGGAATAATCCCCGAGTGACTTACACTCCCTGGACTATAGTTTAAATTTTTCCTAATCCTAGAGAGGACCTTCAAAAATTTTCTGAAGCATCCAGGGCTTTGATTCAAACTTTTGGTCCCAGGGATATCTGCTCTTCTCCAGGTAATACACATATTGGTGAGAACTGGAGAAGCCTCAAAATGAGTAAAAAAGGTAGAATGGTATTACCCAACAAGCTTCACGTACGTGGTCCACTTAGAGGCCAGGCAAAGCCTGAAAAAATTGCAAATAACATTTGAAAGCCAGTTTCAAAGCGTTTCTGTAATATGGCAACCAACAACCTAGGAATGGCCTTTGGGACTGTTCCAGCGTGCTTTTTTAATAGACTACCCCAAAACAGCAGTTTCCAAATAATTGTTGCTATTGGTACAAAACCGGGACAGTGGAAAAGGGACTGTCCCCAACATTTTGTTCGAAGATCCTAAAGGCTGCCCACCCTCTGATGAAATCCATAACTACCAGGATTGACAGACCTTCCAGGGAAGGTTCCTGTAAACTTCTCCCAGTTGTTATCCTCTTGGTAGAGGCAAGAGCCACCTTTTCTACTTTAAACTCCACCCTTTTGTTGTTGTTGTTGTTGTTGTTGTTTTGTAGCTTAAGCAACAGACATTTATGGATTCAGTTCTAGTGGCTAGAACTCTGAAATCAAGGTATCTGCAGGGTCGGTATTTGCTAAGGCTGTGAGAGGATGAGACAGAGCTGGACCCCCTCTTAGGGGCCTGCTGGGCTTCCCCCACCCACACCCCCTCATGGAAATAAGGAAAATCTTGAGCCCCTTCAAGGGAAATTCCAGGTACTTAGCTAGCCTTGAGAAGTATTAATAAATGAGCAACCTGATAAGCAAAAAGGTAGTAATTGCTTAAAACAACAGTCACCCAAGTAAGTTAGAGCCACAAGACATTTTGTTCCCTAAAGATAACGTTTTAACTTATTTCTCTGAGCTGTTTTTCAAAAACCCTGACTCCCACCTCTATCCTACAAATAGAGGTAGGATAAGAGGAAACTGATAACTAAATTCTGACTGCTGTTTTTTTTTCTAAATTCTTCCTGGGGACCTGGAAAAAATCATCGCCCACAGGCCAAACCTTTCTGCTGATCCCAAGTTTTTAGAAAAAACCTCACTTCCTTAACTAATTGCAATTCAAAGAATCTCTGAATCATTCAGTGATCTGTGAGCCCCCTCTTAACAGATTTCCTGCCTTTTGGGGCCAATGTATAACCCCCGGGTTCTGATTTATGACTATGCCTCTACCTTCTGCTTCCCTGAAATGTACTTCTGCCTTTAGAAACCCTTGCTCGTAAGCCATCAGGGAGATCAGGTCTTAAGTGTTAGCTGCCCAATTTTCCTTGCTTGGCACCCTGAAAATGAACACCCTCCTTTCTCTTGCTGCTAACCTCGGTGTGGGTGTTTTCATTCACTGGGTGAGTGAATCCGGGCTCAGCTCGTAACAGGAAGTGTCTGGTTTAGGCTTCTCTCCTTGGCTTGTGGACAGTTGTCTTCATATTCGCACTGCATTCTCCTGGTGTACATGTCTCTGTCCAGATTTCCTCTTCTTATAAGGCTGCCAGTCATACTGAATCAAGGCCCGCTCTAATTAACTTATTTTAACTTAATTGCCTCTACGAAAACTCCATCTCCCAATAGGATCACATCCGAGGTACGAAGGGTTAGGACTTAAACATAAGAATTTGGGGAAGACACAATTCAACCCATAACACAAATGCTGCGGAGCTCTTGGTAAAAATGAACATCATGGAGGCCTTGTGAGGTTCAGGCCTCACATCCCTATTTTGGGGTGGGGCGACTAGAACACAACAACTACAAGAAAAGGACCCATTTGAGGGTCAAATAAAATAATGTGCTTGAGGGTATGGCTGGCCAAGCCTAGTGTCATCCTGGTTTTGCCTTAGAGTAGTATCTTCCCCTTTGGGGAAATTTTATCTCCCACTCTGCCACTTGAAACAAAGATACTGGGTCAACAGGACCCTGGATTCACAGAGAGTCCCCTAAATGCGTAGATCTAGTTTACCTTTGGTTCAGCTAAGCTGAAAGCTGGCACTGCTAATAATCTTACTGCTCCTGTTTGGACTCAGTGCCATCTACATAAAGCCTGGTTTTGGAAATTGGTGGGAAGAACTCCAAGCTATTCTCAGAGCTCTGGTCCATCAGGCTGAGGGCCAGGTTATTGGGGGGAAGGGGTGGTCTAGAATGGACCCTGACTGTCCTTATCTTCTTGCTGGGTGGGTCAAGAATGCAAGGCTCTGACTGCTCTCTACTGAGGTCATTATCTGGGTTGTGTTTCAGTGGACAGCCTTGAGGAATGAGGTGAGCTAGCTCCTATCCCTCTTCTTCTCCACACTCCTCGCAAAAGCAACAGATTCCCTAACTCAATGTTCCTCAAAAGTGACACAAATCCACTGAGTTCACAGCCCATACCCATCTTTGTCACCTCCATGAGTCTCGGGGGATATGGGGAAATGACACCAGCAACATATTCCTGTCGCTTGCTGTGCTGTGAGGGATAAAATCCTCTGCCTCTGATGTAGGTGTCGCCAGTCTTCTGTAATAAGCTAACTTGTTAGCTTGCAAGTAGGGTGATATCCCAGGTCCTTCGCAGACCCTGACTTCATGGGGATGGATCTAAGAGTCAAAGCCCTGTACTTTCCAGAGATCTGTGACAAAGATACTTTAAGTATCTGACATATTTGGTTAATTCCTAAATTTTGGTCTCCCTAAGTCTCTTTGCTCTGCTACAATAGTTCAGTTGCCCATTCTTTCAATTGTTTTATTCCCTCAAAAGAAATATTTATTCTGCACAGACACTCTTGTTAGTCGTTAACAGCAATAATAACAACAGTATTATTACTATTATGAGTGAGAGATGTTTTTCTAAATACTTGAGGCATATACCATCTTTACTCTTTAAAATATCTCTGGGGGTGGGGGCACACTTCATCAATAAGGGTACCTGATCTCAAACCAGGTGAAGTGGGGACCAAAGTGAGGCCCAAACTTTAACTGTACAAAGACCATTTGTATACCTAACACTGAATTGTACCCCACATCTTTAAAATAAAACATCTTCTGAAGGGCTATTATTACCTCTAGTGCACAGATTAGGAGACTGAGGTACAAGTCATTTTTTTTTTTTTTTGAGTTGGAATCTCACTCTGTCACCCAGACTGGAGTGTAGTGGCTGCTCCCGGCCAACGCAGCCTTGACCTGCTGGGCTCTGGTGATCCTTCTGCCTCAGCCTTCCAGGTAGCTGGAACTACAGGCGTGCACTACCATGACCGGCTAATTTTTTTGATTTATTGTAGAGACAAGGTCTCACCAAGTTGCCCGGGCGGATCTCGAACCTGCGGGCTCAGGCAATCCACTCACCTTGGCCTCCCAAAGTGCTGGGATTACAGGCTGAGCCACGGAGCCCGGCCTAAACTTCACTTTTACAGGACCACCTCTCAGAATAAAAAAGGGATATTTCAATTGTGGGGATTATCAAGTCAGTTCTATCCGTGAATCCGGGGATAGAAAATGCCTTCTTTTTGCTGTTTGTTAAAGGATTCCACCCTGAAGTCAGTAATACAATTAAGAAACAAGCTAAAAGGACCACCAGACTAAATTGGCCTCCCAAATATAATTTCCTGACAATTATCTTGCCATTTAAAAACTCTCTGTACAAGAAATTTACATCTTTAAAGGAAACCTCTATTTGTAAGAAGAGCATCTTTCTCTCTGCAGCTAAACCACTAGAAATGTTTACAATGGGAAAGAAATTGGCTTAAAGCTTATGTAACAAAACTTACTTTGTTTAAGGTACTTTTCCTGGCCATCTTGGTTTTGTTTTCTGTTTTTGGTTTGGTTTTTTTTTTTGAGTCGAAGTCTTACTCCGTTGCCCAGGCTGGAGTGCAGTGGCATACTCACGGCCACCACAGTCTCGACCTTCTGGGCTCCTGCGATCCTTCTGCCTCAGCCTTCCAAGTAGCTGGAACTATAGGCGCGCGCTACCACGCCCAGCTAATGTTTGATTTATTGTAGAGAGGAGATCTTGCCAAGTTGCCCAGGCTGGTCTCAAACCTTGAGGGCTCAGACAATCCACTCTCCTGGGCCTCCCAAGGTGCTGGGATGACAGGCTGAGCCACCGAGCCCGGCCCATCTTGTTTTAACTGGACCTTTACCTATGCCTTTCTTGTCTCAGCAAATAATGGTGTTTAGATTTAAGTTCTGTGTCTTTGAAATGTAAATTTGGAAGTACAAACTTTGAGTTTTCTAGCTGACAATTATTTAGGACAATGGAACAGATAATCAGGAGATTGGTAGTCTAAAGAAGGGGACAAACCTATTTGAAAACTAGGGAACAGCTGGGCTCGGTGGCTCAGCCTATAATCCCACACCTTTGGGAGGCTGAGGTGAGTGGATTGCCTGAGCCCGCGGGTTCGAGACCCGCCTGGGCAAGTGAGACCTCATCTCTACAATAAAATCAAAAAATTAGCCGGACGTGGTAGCGCGCGCCTGTAATTCCAGCTCCTTGGAAGGCTGAGGCGGAAGGATCGCCGGAGCCCAGCAGGCGAGGCTGCGGTGGCCGGGAGCGGCCGCTGCACTCCAGTCTGGGCGACAGAGTGAGACTCCAACTCAAAAAAGAAAAAGAAAAGCAAACTAGGAAACAAAGAGCTGTAAGATCCACTCCTTCTGTGTGTCTGTATGTCTATACGTGTTATGCATATATGATATTTCTCCACCAAAATATGTGAAAAAGCTCTAATTAACTGGCTTGAATAAAAAGGAGGCACTGAAATCAAGTATTTTAGCAGATAAACAGAACTCACTGCTATGGTCTGGATGTGGTTTGTCCCCACCAAAACTCATGATGAAATTTAATTGCCAACGTTACAGTGTTGGGAGGCGAAGCCTTCAGGAGATACTTAGGTTGATCTGATGGATTAATGTCTATCTTGTGAGGCTGAGTCAGTTCTCACAAAACTGGATTCATTCCTGAGGGGCTGCATTCGCTCTTAGGAGATCGGGTTGCTATAAAGTGTGGTCACACCTCGTGTTTTTTTCCTTTTGCATGCCCGTTTCTTCGTCATGTAACAACACAGCACAAGCCCCTTACTGGAAGCTCACTGGATGGGCTGCCCGATCTCAGACTTCCCAGTCTCCAGAATGATGAGCTGAGTAAACCGCTTCTCTTTATAGGTCACCGAGTCTCTGGTGTTCTGATATCACAACAGAAAACAGGCTAAGATGCTAACGCAAACGCCTTTTAGTTCTGTGACAGGTAAATCTTTGGTAAATATGACTTGTTTGATATGGTTGCTTTAGTAAAAACAGCTGTGTCATCTGGTCAACAAAACACCCTTGTATTTAACTTTAGGGTTTCTTGCTCAGGTGGCAACCAACATTCACATGTTGAATGTTAATGGTTAACAGGGCCGGGCTCGGTGGCTCAGCCTGTAATCCCACGCCTTGGGAGGGTGAGGCGAGTGGATGGCCTGAGCCCGTGGGTTCGAGACCCGCCTGGGCAGCGAGACCTCATCTCTACAATAAATCAAAAAATTAGCCGGGCATGGTAGCGCGCGCCTGTAGTTCCATCTACTGGGAAGGCTGAGGCGGAAGGATCGCTGGAGACCAGCAGGTCGAGGCTGCGGTGGCCGGGAGTGGCCACTGCACTCCAGTCTGTGCGACTGAGTGAGACACCAACTCAAAAAAAAAAAAAAATGGTTAACAGGGAAATCATTGGAGATGATGGCTAGTTTTGTTTAATGAGCGATTCAAGCATAATTGTAAAAAAGCAGTAAATTAGGTGAATGTAAATGGGATAAAAGCTTATAAATGAACTCTTCATAATAGATCTTTTTAAAGATGTGGGGTACAATTCAGGAATACGTATATAAATGATCATCATACAGGTAAAGTTTGGGCATCCCTTTGGTCCCACTTTGCCTGGTTTGAGATCAGGTACACTTTACCCTCACCCCTGCAGTATCCTGCTACTGCCAATCCCTGTCTTATAGTATTATGGTAAATGTTCAGGGTCCACTTATGAGTGAGAACATGTGGTTCTCTGTTCTTTGTTTCTGTGACAGATCACTGAGTATGACAGTGATCCATTCAAGTTGCTGCAAAGCCCATATGTTTGCCCTTCTTTATGGCTGTGTAATATTCCATTGTGTATAGGTACCACTTTTTTTTATCCAGTCCAGTTTCAATGGGCAGCACGGTTGTTCCCGTGTTTTTTGCTATTATGAACAGTGCTGCGATAAACATGCATGTGCAGGTATCTTTTTTATAGAGTGATTTGAGTTTCTTCATAGTTTTAAAGATCTTTTCTACTAGCATAATCTTAAAATCAAGTTATGATTAGTTAATAAATATTCATGAAATGTCTGAGTCATTTCTGAGTAAGTTAGAATACAAAAACATGAAATGCTGAACATGTTTAAAGTTTATATGTTTCTTCATCTTGTATTTCTATAAAATGTTGATATACCGCAGTTCAAAATTGCTTACTTCCTAGGTTTTCACTAGGAATTAGTGTTACTACAAGTTAAAAATTCTAATTAATATATTTAATTCCATGCTCAAAGTGTACCAAGAAAAAGCAATATATATTTTTGTAAAAAGGCATGAGGATATATTTTTGTTGAAAAAAACCGGGCTCGGTGGCTCAGCCTGTAATCCTGCGCCTTTGGGAGGCTGAGGTGAGTGGATTGCCTGAGCCCATGGGTTCGAGACCCGCCTGGGCAATTTGGTGAGACCTCATCTCTATAATACATCAAAAAATGAGCCGGGCGTGGTAGCGCGCGCCTGTAGTTCCAGCTACTTGGAAGGCTGAGGCGGAAGGCTCGCTGGAGCCCAGCAGGTCGAGGCTGCGGTGGCCGGGAGCGGCCACTGCACTCCAGTCTGGGCGACAGAGTGAGACTCCAACTCAAAAAAAAAGAAAAAAGAGCAATTCATCTAGTTCAAAGGTTTTTTAAAGGTTTTTCAAAATATGGATTTAGAAAAAAATAGAAACAAAGGAAGAAACTAATAGGTAGTAAAAAGAGATATGAATAAGTTATAAGTATGAGAATGTATTCTTGGTAAAGAAAGTTGAAAATACATTAATTTTTTTGAATGAGAGAGAATTTTGTGTAATCAAAATAATAAGGAAAAAAGGAAAGGAAAGTTTTGCCTTACAGTAGAATGAGTGGTGATTCCAATTCATAAAAAAAGAATGCATAGGACAAAACTGAAGGCTTGAGCAAGTTGTAAGAGGTTCATGGAAGTTGTAGAAGATTTAGAAAACATGAATCAAGCCAGGCTTAGTGGCTCAGTCTGTAATCCCGCGCTTTGGGAGGCTGAGATGAGTGGATTGCCTGAGCCCGCAGGTTCGCAACCCGCCTGGGCAACTTGGGGAGACCTCATCTCTACAATAAATCAAAAAAATTAGCCGGGTGTGATAGCACATGCCTGTAGTTCCAGCTACTTGGAAGGCTGAGGCTGAAGGATCGC
>NW_007252147.1:1191748-1195228 GCF_000164805.1 Carlito syrichta
GTGGCCAGGAGCGGCCACTGCACTCCAGTCTGGGTGACAGAGTGATACTCCAACTCAAAACAAAAAGATAAGATGAATCATATATACATATATATTTTGAGTTCGAGTCTCACTTTGTTGCCCACGCTGGAGTGCAGTGGTACAATCATGGCTCACTGCAGCCTTGACTTCCTGGGCTTAGGTGATCCTACTGCCTCAGCCTTCCAAGTAGCTAAGGTTACAAGCATGTGCACAATGCCTGCCTAATTTTTAAACATTTTTTGTAGAGGTAAGGGTCTCACAGTATTGCCTAGGCTGGTCTTGAACTCCTTGGCTCAAGCAATACTCCCGCCTCAGCCTCCCAAACTGCTGGGATTACAGGTGTGAGCCACCATGACTGACTTGAAAGATGAATTTTATGAAAGAAATTTTGTGTGTGATCCAGTTGGCTAAAAGAGAATTGTTTTCAGGTTTTTCTAAAAAAGTCAGCTTCATGTTAAAACAGCAAAGTTTCCTTTAAGTATTGATCTCCTCTCACTAAAAAACGGTGAGATCTTTTAGGTAACTTGCCCAGAAAACAAAGTTTCTATATTTTGTTAAAATAATTTCTGTGCTTCATGTTTTCTTTATTAGGTCACTGATTATTTAGGAAAACGGAGTCTCCTCTCCAATAAAAGACTTAAGATTTTCTACAGCTATGTAACTTCTTTGAGGGCTTTCCATTACCACTCTGGTTAAATGAGTGACTATTATTTCCACAGTGACCTGTGAACCAATTATTGATCAAGTGTTTTGGATCTTCTTGACATACTTCCCCAAATAAAATTTGAAGTCCTCTCTGTGAGCTTCTACTTTCAAGTCCTAACTAGTCAAAAATAAAATTTTTTGAGTAACAAATAAATAAGATCAGAACCTCAAAAAAAAAAGTGAAGTCCCCTCATCTTTGTCCATTTACTGTTGCTATAGGGAATTACCTGCAGTTGAGTAATTTATAAAGAAATGAGGATTATTTGGCTTATAAATCTGTTGGCTGAAAGACTGAGCATCTGGTGAGAGCCTTAGGCTGCTTCCACTCATGGTGCAAGGCTAAGGGGAGCCAGCTGTGCTGAGATCGCATGGCAAGACAGGAAGCAAGAGAGAAAAGGGGAGGTAACAGGCTCTTTTTAACAACCAGCTCTCATAGGAACAAGTAGAGAAAGAACTCACTCACTATCCTGAGGATGGCACCAAGCCACTCATAAGGGATCTGCTCCCATGACCTTAACACCTCTTATTAACCCCACCTTCAATACTGGGGGTAAAATTTCAGCATGAGGTTTGGGTGACAATCATCCAAACTATAGCACACCTTGAAGTCCAAAATAGAGATAATAAACCAATTAGGTTTATTTGCTATATTAACTTATATGGGAAACACTGTCAAATAAGACATAATGCCTAATCTTCTTTGAGTTAGATTCCACAGATATGTTACCAAACATGTGCTTCACAACTGTACGAAATATGTGTTTATCAGTTATAATTTTAGTGATTGTGTAAAAATGTTGCATGGCACAGAAATACCCTAATTTCTTTGTCAATTGCATCATCGTGGACTCTCATTAGGTTTTTTTTGTTGTTGTTGAGTTGGAGTCTCACTCTGTCGCCCAGACTGGAGTGCAGTGGCCACTCCCGGCCACCGCAGCCTCGACCTACAGGGCTCCGGCGATCCTTCCACCTCAGCCTTCCAAGTAGCTGGAACTACAGGCGCGCGCTACCACACCCTGCTGATTTTTTTATTTATTGTAGAGATGAGGTCTCGCTGCCCAGGCGGGTCTCGAACCCGCGGGCTCAGGCAACCCACTCACCTCAGCCTCCCAAAGGCGCGGGATTACAGGCTGAGCCACCGAGCCCGGCTTCTCATTAGGTTTTTAACCATGGCTATTTGGAGTCTTGTTGTTCACAGTCAATTGCTTAATTATGATGGTGTCCTGAAAGCTTTTTGCAAGCAACTATAATCCTAAATCATCATGTCTTCATGGTGGTTCAGGAAAAGAAAGGAAAAAAACTCCAACAAGGACTGGTGTATGATAACTTTGAGAGAGCACTGGACTGGAAAAGAATTTCTAGAATTTCTAAGGAAGGAACTGATGGGTTTGTAAAACTGTTAACCAAGATAAAACAGAGCAAGAATTAATTCCATTAGACTGAAAGAACTGATGAAGAACAATTATGGGTTTTTATAGCTTTTTAATTTAAAACATTACTGGTTCTTTTAATGTTTTGTTTTCCAAATTTAAGAGAACTTCTTTTTCTCTTTTAAGCTAGCGCATAACAACTGGCAAAGGATATTTTTGTAAAGATTTGAAATATTTTCTTTTTCTCCCTACCTAATCCCTCCAGAATTTGGAAACTATTTCTGAGGATTCTTATTTTAATGGCTATATAATTATTTTCACAAGTTCAATAAGAATTTGCTCTTTTCATCAAAGAAATGCAAATTAAAACCACACTGAGATGCCACCTAACTCCAGTCAGGATGGCCATCATCAATATCTCAAAAAACAACAGATGCTGGAGAGGATGTGGAGAAAAGGATACACTTCTACACTGTTGGTTGTAATGTAAACTAGTACTACCTCTGTGGAAAACAGTGTGGAGATTCCTAAAAGATCTAAAATTTGACCTTCCATACAATCCCGAAATCCCTCTACTGGGAATATACCCGGAGGAACTCAAATCACTCTATGAAAAGATACCTGCACATACATGTTTATTGCAGCATTATTCACAATAACAAAAACATGGAACCAACCATGCTACCCATCAAAAGAGGACTGGATAAAAAAATGTGGTACATATACATGACGGAATATTATGCAGCCATAAAGAAGGATAAAATTATGAACTTTGCAGCAACTTGGATGG
This sequence comes from Carlito syrichta, assembly GCF_000164805.1. Classification (NCBI taxonomy): domain Eukaryota; kingdom Metazoa; phylum Chordata; class Mammalia; order Primates; family Tarsiidae; genus Carlito; species Carlito syrichta. The sequence continues at coordinate 1,194,635 of NW_007252147.1, forward strand.
ACTTAGAGGCTATAATACTGAGTGATCTATCACAGAAACAAAGAACCGAGTACCACATGTTCTCACGCATAAGTGGACCTTGAACAACTATCATAATACTATAAGAAAGGGATTGGCAGTAGTGGGAGACTGCCAGGGAGGGCACACCTCATCAACAAGGGTACCTGCATAATGAACATCTGTATACCTAACCCTGAATTGTACTCCATACATTTAAAATAAAAATATATATAAAATAAAATAAAAATAATGTGCTCTTTATAACACGATATAATTGGCAACATTGGCTCTATTACCCAGGCTTTGACTGAAGTGTCATATCTGAGAATGTCCATAGAATTCCTGACTTCAAGGTTTTCCAACCTGATACAGTTTGGACATCTGTCCCCTCTAAATCTCATGTTGAAATTTAACACCCAATGTTGGAGGGGGGACTGTTAGGTGTTTGGGTCATAGGGGTAGATGCTTTAAAAGTGGCTTGGTGCTACTCCCGTGGTAGTTTGTGCAAGAAGTGATTTTTTTTTTTTTTTTGAGTTGGAGTCTCACTCTGTCACCCAGACTGGAGTGCAGTGGCCGCTCCCGGCACCGCAGCCG
>NW_007252147.1:1195684-1208398 GCF_000164805.1 Carlito syrichta
AGGATCGCCGGAGCCCAGAAGGTCGAGGCTGCGGTAGCCGGGAGTGGCCACTGCCCTCCAGTCTGGGCGACAGAGTGAGACTCCAACTCAAAAAAATATATATCTTGGAACATCCTCCTCTCTCTCCCTTGCTCTTTCTCTGGCCATGTGACACACTGGCACTCCTTGCCTTCTACCACGAGTAAAAGCACCCTGAGGCCCTCACCAGAAGCCAAAGAGATGCCAGCATCATGCTTCTTGTTCAGCTTGCAGACCTTTAAGTCAAATAAACCTCTTTTTAAAAGAAATGATCCAGTCTCGGGTATTCCTGTACAGCAATGCAAAATGGACTAACACACAGCCTTATGGTGAGTAAACAGAAAGTTGTCAGCAGGCGCAGTGGCTCATGCATGTTAATCCCAGTACTTTGGGAGGCCAAGATAGATGAACTGCTTGAGCCCAGGAGTTCAAAATTTCAAAACCAGCCTAGGCAACATAGCGAAGACTCATCTCTTAAAAATAAATAAATAAAAATTGTAAAAAGTAAGCAAATAAATAAATAAATGGCCTGGGTGACAGAATGAGACCATGACTCCCATAAAGATAAAAAACAAACAAATAAACAAACAACAACAAAAATGTGGTCACTTCTTGGAAGGTTCAAGAACCCCAAAATGTTAGATATTGCAGACAAGACTGATGGCTGCCTTGATTTGGCTTCCTGGTGTCAAGAGGTTTTTAAAAGTCTAATCTGATTCCTTGTCAAAATTTCTGGTAAAGCAAAATTAAGAAAGAACAACATATGTGGTTGTTATTGTTGTACTTATATAAAATAACCAGGGCAAGTTTAATGAGATTAAACTTCCAGTGTTTTGGACCAAGCTCCTGTACTAAGCTACAACAGACTAGACTAAAAATCAAAATGAAATCACCCTGCCAAAGTTCCACATCACCAAACCAAAACTAAGTTGTTATTAAACCTTCCAAGAAATTATTAGCGATAACAGCCAATTTCCCAGACAGACCAGTCTCAATCTTCGATCAGGATGATAATGAAGTTCCCTCTGTTTTAATCCTTACAACAAAAAGTAACCTGATGTTAACTAATCAGTTATCTTTTTATGGTTCTGTCTCCCTGTTCCTGCCTTATGAGGAAGGGAACTTTGACACGACCAGTCTGTTTTTTTGTTCTTTGTTTCTGCTTTCTTCAGCCCTTTCTGTCTATAAAACCAACCCCTTCTGTTCAATTCATTGTCACATCTATTCTATTTTATGGAATGAAATGTTGCCAAATTCTAGAATCACAGTAAAGCCAACTGAGATCTTTAAAGCTAAATTTGTCCTTTGACATGCCCAAGTAGACTCAAAGGCTTTTTTCCCCTATTTTTGGAAAATCTTGGCCTTATTTTGCTATATCCAAGCCACTTGTCCAGTGATAAAATCTTGAGCTCACGGGCACTATTTATCAAACATGACCAGGGAGGATTACCTGAAGAACACATAGTTTACTCTTCCAGAAACTCTAAAATGTACACTGAATGAAGAGAGCTCACCTTGTGCAATACTGAATTAAGCGAATTGTGTCTCCTGTAAAACATGTGCTAGACAATGCTATTTACATCACCTCACACTGTCCACGCAGGGTCCACAGAAAGAAATTTTTCTCTGAGCTGAGTGGTAAGCACATCTTCACTTCTCAGTAACTGACTTGACTGTATCTTTGGGTCTTCATAGACTTAAACGCCTACCAGATTCATCTCCTTTTTTTTTTTTCAGTCGGAATCTCACTCATCTCCCAGGCTGAAGTGCGGTGGCATGTTCACAGTCACCCCAGAGTTGACCTGCTGGGCTGCAGCAATCCTTCCACCTCAGCCTTCCAAGCAGCCAGAACTACAGGCGCGCGCTACCACGGCTAACTTTTTGATTTATTGTAAAGATGAGGTCCACCAAGTTGCCCAGGCTGGCCTCGAACCCATGGGCTCAGGCAATCTTCTCACCTCTGCCTCCCCAAAGTGTTGCGTTTACAGGCTTGAGCCACCGCGCCAGGCCCAGATTCATCTCTTTATGCTGGCAGTTAGAAAGCTTAGAGTGGAATTTGGGGCCCATCTATAAGAGTGTAAAGATCACACACATCATTAACTGAATTCCTGGCTCTACCTAGTAGTGGTAGCTGTCTTATTCCTGTATCTTATTCCTGTCTTTTGATCGATTCTACCTTGCATTTTATGTATACTTCTAAGCTGCCGTATATCCTTTCTGCAGCATTACGGAACATAAATGAAAATCATAAACATGGAAGCAGAGATACGATCCATGCCCACAGCGTGATTACCTGCTTCAAAGACAGGGTAGGCAAATGTCTGGAGTTCCCAAAGCTTTATGTATGTAATGCCACAGCATTGGGCTGCAAAGTGAACACTTCTGAGTATAGCAGACCCACACTCTGCTTTCTCATTAAAAGATGACTTTGGTGTCACTCAGAAACAGCCTTTAAGTGCTTAAAAGTAGCTAATAATACACTATCTATGGTGACACAATCTAACAAACAAAATTACAGATATCTATTCTTTTTTTCCAACAGCCTATAGCTACAAAGTGAAGGGAGCGTACTATAGAAAGTAGAAATGGGTCTGGCCTGGTGGCTCATGCCTGTAATCTCAGCACTTTGGGAGGCTGAGGCAAGAGGACTGCTCAAGTCCAGGAGTTCAAGATGAGCCTGGGAAACACTGTGAGACGTCATCACAACTAAAAGTAAAAAAATTAACCGGGTGTGGTTGTGTGCAACTGTAGTCATAGCTTCTTGGGAGGCTGAGCAGAAAGGTTGCCTGAGCCCAGGAGGCTCTGTCATCATGTCACTGCACTCCAGCCTGGGTGACAGGGTGCGACACCAACTCACAAACTTAAAATAAATAGGTAGCCGGGCTCGGTGGCTCAGCCTGTAATCCTGCGCCTTTGGGAGGCTGAGGTGAGTGGATGGCTTGAGCCCACGGGTTCGAGACCCGCCTGGGCAGCGAGACCTCATCTCTACAATCAATCAAAACATCAGCCGGGCATGGTAGCGCATGCCTGTAATTCCGGCTACTCGGAAGGCTGAGGCGGAAGGATCGCTGGAGCCCAGCAGGTCAAGGCTGCGGTGGCCGGGAGCGGCCACTGCACTCCAGTCTGGGCGACAGAGTGAGACTCCAACTCAAAAAATAAATAAATAAATAAATTAGTTAATAAATAAAAACTAGATATACATGAAAAGTGAAATCTTCCATTATTGACATCTTCTTTTTTTTTAACCTGGATTTATTCACTTTCTGGGAGCAGTGGTGAATAGTTAAACAAATCAGATAAATTAAAATGGTTTAAATTGCACATAGCAGCATGACTTATATTTACTTCCAGGAAAAAAAAGTTGCCATAAGTAGGAAATAAAATTTTACCTTGAATTTTAAGAGAGGCAGATTTTGAGATATTTAAAAATTCCTATCATTCAACTGTTGAATCAGATATTCAGTTGTATGTAAATTTTTTTAAAAAGCACTATTACTAACTTACTTGGAAGAAAACTTTTTTTTTTCTTTTCTTTTTTTTTTTTTTTTTGTCGCCCAGGCTGGATTGCAGTGGCACACTCATGGCCACCGCAGCCTCGACCTGCTGGGCTCAGGCAATCCTTTTGCCTCAGTCTTCCAAGTAGTCAGAACTACAGGCGCGCGCTCTTATACCCTTATTTATTGTAGAGACAAGGTCTCATCAAGCTGCTGGCGCTGGTCTTGAACCTGTGGGCTCAGGCAATTCACTCTCCTTGGCCTCCCAAAGTGCTGGGATTACAGGCTGAGGCACCGAGCCTGGTCAAGAAAACATTTTCATAAACGGTTCTGCACTTATTTCTTTTTTAATGTGCTCTGAAAGTATAGTCTTTTTAAAAATCTACCTCCTGTTTCTCTCTTCCAACCAGGATCTAAGTATAATTTTTTTTCTTCAATCAGAAGAAGAAACTATAACAAATAAGACTACTTGTCAAATTATTTTTGTAGACAAAAAAAATATTTTTTTTGGAGTCTCACTTGTTGTCCAGGCTGGAGTGCAGTGGCACGCTCACGGCCACCCGAGCATCGAACTGCTGGGCTCCGGTGATCTTCCACTTCAGCCTCCCAAGTAGCCAGAGTACAGATGAGAGCTACCATGCCTGGCTAATTTTTTGATTTATTGTAGAGACGAGGTCTCGCCAAGTTGCGCAGACAGGTCTTGAACCCTTGGGCTTAGGCAATCCTCTCACCTAGCCTCTCAAAAAGTGCTGGGATTACAGGCTTGAGCCACCATGCCCGGCCTAGACAAAATATTTTTAAACACAGTATATATAAATTTACCACACTGCTTTAGCCTAAGACTCATTTGATTTTTTCTTTGGGAATCTATAATTTCAAATATTAGGATATGAAAGGGCTTTGTAGATTTTCTAGTAAATACAGCTGATCTAAAAAGTTTCATTTCTAAAACATCACAACTAATTAAAATCTTCTCTGAATTCCCATATTTGCTCCAAAAATATTAGTTTAACCTGACCAAATATCTGCTCTCTTAAGAAAGCTGTGTACACACCCATGGAGAAGTGTCTGTTCCAAGTGATAAGAAGAGATATGTGTGTGTTGGCCATGGGCTGGGACTCTCCCTTAGGGCTTACAAGTGTTTGATCTGGTGAATAATGACAGCAAGTTTGAAGAAATTTTTCCCTTGGACATGCAAACCCCTAGAATTACCACATAGAATTTCATATATAATCTATCTTTATATCTATATAAATTATATGTTGATATACATATATGTACAACAAGATAGAATCGTTACATCTAAGATAGATCTGAGAAGAACCATTCAAAACGTGTGAGACGCACTGTACTTAAAATGTACTTGAAGGCTCATTGCTGTAAGGACCACCTAAACGTCCCCAAGCTCTACTGATCAGGAATCTTATTTCCAGGCATCATGTCCTGGAGCATTTGCAGTTTTTCAGTTGGAACTCTCAGCACTTGACTTTAAAAATAGTCTAAAGTCAGAAACTGAAAAACTGATCTATTTTTCAACCCTCAAGTTGCTCCTTAGTCAACACAACACTGAACATTTCTGAACAAAGGATTCTTAAGGTTGGCTGTGGTACAGGCAAGTCCTAAACTTATTAGAGGGAAAATCAGTTATTCACAAAAGAAAAAAATTATGCCTATCCTCAGTTGGAAAAAGATCTATTTTCCCCCTAATGCTGAATTATATATTAAATCCATTCAAATTTTATTTTGGGCCATTAATCTGTAATTTAACATAGTTGTTAAAATAAATGGATGTTTCTGTCTCTTGTATGGCAAATTGTTTACTGGAAGAATAATTCAATGGGTGGAAGATTTAAAATATAGTTTCCCCTGTGTGATTACCTACAAAATGGATACATTTTGTACTCTTGGCAAAATTTACTTGTTACATTTTAACAATGTAATTGCTGACAATAAAACACATGAATACAAAACGATTTCTACACCTTAAATCATAACTAAATTCCTCCACATTTAATAGGATTAGACATATTTCTATAACTAGTTTTTAACAGTTTCTAGAATATGTTTAAGCCCACACAAAAGAAAATCATAGAGTTTTCCTTTAAGAACTACATATTATATTTCATTAATAAAGCTAACTAGAAAAACGCAGATCAACATTACAATTCACAAGTATTGAGCATTCAGCATTCAGTGACCTCCATTTCTAGAATTCACTTCTCAGAGGATGCCACCAGCTATACTGACCCATTATACGTGAAACTTTTGCCTGTAGGCTTGAAGGTGACAAACCCTGAAAGACCACATTTTAGAAGGTACTGCTAAGCTTCATTTGTCCTTACCATAGCTGACTGCCATCAAATTGCCATCCAAAATTGCTTTAGGGGAGCAGTTTCTCCGCAATCTTTTCAACAGATTCCCTGTTTTAACATCCACCTATGTTCCTGAAGAACAGTCTGACCCGGATTGAGCCATGGAGCAAATAATAACACTAACTGCAACTCCAGACAGAAAAAAATAGGAGTTCATTTTCCAGACTCTTGTGGGAATACAGAGCATGTCTGCTGAAACGGAATCCAAGAGTTCAATGATACTGTAGACTCAAGTATGTCTTTATATTCCACGTAATGGCTTTTCCGTTCTTGGTGTTTTATACCACACTTCTGAGCCTGACTTCTGAGAGAAGTCAGGGAAATTCTCTCTTCCTCTCTCATTCTCTCTCTCTCTCTCTCTCTCACACACACACACACACACACACACACACACACACACACACACACACACTCGCTCTCAAACTAAGTTGTATAAAAAGGACAACTGCAAAGTGAGACTCTAACAGAAAGCCACAGGAATTGCTCTGTGTTCTTGAACTCCAGCACTGCAGTTTAAGTCACCTTATGTGAATTTTCTTTTATTTTGAGGGAACACCATTTCTTTAGGTAGTAAATCTAAACTGCTTTCCTTTGGGTTTTGTTTTGCTTCATTTTTGCCAGAGAATGGGCAACTCTACAATCTGCCCTAGGAGAGCCCGAGTATTATATTCTCACTCTGTCATTTCCGACACTGTTTTATCTTCCCCCTTGACAAGGACAGACATGTCATTTTGCTGATATCATTGTTACGCTGTATAAGGGCTTCCCTTTTTCCTGCAGGGGTTACCAAATTCCCTATCACTTCTACATACCGGCCACTTCATATGACTATGTTCTGTGAGCAGACACGCTAGCAATTCTCTTTGGTTTATAGATAGGCCAAATGAGTTTGATTCCATTGGGTCTACCATCTTGCATCACAAAGATTACCTAAAAGAGATAAGGTCTAAACTGTACCTAAGACTACAGAGGGGAATAGCCACACCCCTGGGGAAAAGGTCTTGCTTTTCCCTGCTACTCGAACACTTACTGTAAAAATACCATACTTGGTTCTCTAAAGGTCCATGAGGCATCATCAGGTTGTTAGTACAGACCTGGAGATGTTTCCTCTAAACACACACAGGTGTCAGGAAGCCTATGCCCGTAAACAGGGTCACTCCTTATTTTTCTGTAAGCTTGGTCTAAAGTCTTAAAGAGTAATGTTCTGGACCAACAGCAGCAGGGCTGGTACCAAGGCGCGGTTCATTCCCTGCTCTGCATTTGGCTGGGGAAATGCTTGGTCCTTGGCTGGATCCACAACGCCCCGAAGGAAGCCCTGCTGCATAGCAGTGAATAGTAAACTGGAGACTGCACCTTGAATATAAATCTTGAGAGAAGGTGGAGTCCTTAACGAGAAAAGGAGACCCTGAGAGGCAGAGAAGGGAGGCAAGAGCCCAAGAATCACAAATGTTCTGTTTCTCTGCAGGAAAGAAGACCAGGGGGCAGGACTCACCTCCAGGTCCTCTAAGCTGCCCTCATGAGATGAGTGTTCTCACCTCCTTGCTCAAATACATCTCTGCTGAGATTAGAAGTAACATCAAACACGTATGTTGCCGATTTAAAACAAACAGGGTTTGGTTTGGTTGTATTTGCGATCATATTGAAATTAGCCTCCAACGGTTTTAGAGAAGCTGAGAACTGACATTTATGCAGGCCTACTATGTGTCAGGGATACCTCATTTGAGTCCCACGACCCCCTGGGGTGGTATGGTTGGTCATGTTTACATTGCCGGTGTGGAAGCTGAGGCCCGGAGGGGAGGGGGGGGGCGGAGTGGCTTGTTCAGGGTCACACCATCTAGAACGAGCAGCCAGGCCCGTCCAACTCCAAAAGCCACATTCTATCTCAGAATCTTCTTTTAGGATATTTGATACAGTCCTCATGAGAGATTTATGAGATTCATCTTGAGAAACTAGGGAATAAAGAAGAGAGATTTCCTCATCATTAGATCTGAATCCAATTTTTTAGAAATCTTGTTTTTATATTAAGATACATCATACTTGGTCTCTTTCTCTTTATAAATTTGCAGTCCAAATTATCCCTGTCCTCTCATCATAATGAAATGTTAACCTCTACGATAAACTATTTGATTCTCAATAATGTGAAATCATCACCAAGTCCAAAAAGAACATAAATAAAACTATCACATATTTTAAAACTTGAAATATTCAGAAAGAATACATATAGAACATAATATACTCTATTCTTAAACATTTATTTGTTTAAAATAGCAAATAAAAATTGCATATGTTTACAGCATACAACATTATGCGTTGAAATATGTATGCATTATGGAATGGCTGAACCAAGCATATGCCTTACCTCACATACTTATTTATTTGTGGTGAGAACACTTAAAATTTACTCTTTTAGCGATTCTCAAGCATACAATGCATTGGCATTAACCATAGAAAACAGAAAATACTTCAGACATTCATAAAAAGCAAGTTGAAAAAATTACATTCTTTTCTTTTATGGCATCTTTTATTTTTCCATTTTTAAAAAAGCTATCATATTAAAGCTTTAAAATAATGTGCTAAATTTCAAAGATCTTTATGACTCAAAGAGAAACAGGGAAAATGAAAGCATATTTAATAAAGATGAAAGAAAACCTTCTTTGTTTGAAACATATAAGGACAAACACACATTCTATTTCTTTAAAAGAGCTTGGATCGTCCTAGTTGGGTTTTGTTTTTGGTGTCTGAGTCCACTTTTTAAACATTTCCATTTCCTCCACACACATATTTCTGGACAGTTATGAACAGGAAGTTTTCTCACGTATTTTCCCAAGAAGAAAGTCTTCCAGCTGCACATAGACTTTCTCATTGCCCCCTAATATTAAAGTTCTGGACAAACATTTTAATTACGAATTTAGGAAAGATGAGACATTTTAAAATTTAATACATTTTGCCCTTTTTACAGACTGTGTAGAATAAAGCCTTAGTATGCTTGAAAAATCTCTTAGCAACTGCGAGTGGAGCTGGCCAACAATGGATGATTCATTGATTTAGCTTGAGTGTGCAGGAATGTCTGCCAAAAGGTCTGAATAAACTCACATTGCTAGACACTATGGTAAAACGTACCCTGACCTCTTTTAAAACTCTATCAGAGCGGAAAGTTAAACTTGCAGCTTTCCAGCAATTCACTGGCATCTGGAAATATGCTTCGATTCTATCTTGCTTTTATAACAATCAATAGAATTTCTTGGATTATCATTTACACCTAATTAGACAATGGCTGCAACTAATTGGAGATTTCCAAGGGGACGCCAATGTGTTTTTAAGCGCTAAAAATAATGGTGGCCTATTCAATTTAAATCTGAAAGGAGGCTTTTTGAAATCTAAAACTGAAAGGACTGATTGTTGGTTTTCTTGTAATATTGACCCAAGAATTATGAAAGATTACCCTAAACAATAATTTGCACGTTTAAAATTGGTAAACATTATGTAACAGAGACCCCCCTGTCTGTCGGTATTCGTATATGTGCAGAGATTATACCACAACATCTTATCTTACATTTGCTCATATATAAAATTCAAAAGAGTTTGGCTCTTTTGCTTACATCTACCACTTGTCTCCTCCAACATCCTTTTTAGGGGTAAGTATGACTTCTGCTTTAGAACTAAAAGACTGTATACACAGAATTTTTAATTGTTGGCTTGGGCTCACAGCTATTCAAATTAAAGGCAGGCCAGGTTTACAATACACATTTTCTATTGCACCACCTCGCTTCTCACAACTTCAGCAGCTATAATAAATACAATTCATGAAGCCAAATCCTTCCTTCCCAGTGTTGGACAAAGATGTACTTCCTAATTTGTTTTGTCCTTGACAAACATAAGCATGGAACAAGGGATTTTTCTGCCTAAGAAGGAGTTTTGCTTTTGTCTGTTTTCTGCATCCTCCTCTTCCTCCTCCTCACCTTTCTCTCCTTTTTTTTTGTTTTGTTTTGTTTTTTGAGTTGGAGTCTCACTCCTTCGCCCAGGTTGGAGTGTAGAGGCACACATGCTCACGGTCACCCCAGTGTTGACCTTCTGGGCTCCAGCGATCCTTCCACCTCAACCTTCTGAGTAGCTGGAACTACAGACATGCGCTACTATGCCTGGCTATTTTTTATTTTACTGTAGAGACGAGGTCTTGCCAGGTTGCCCGGGCTGGTCTCAAACCCGCGGGCTCAGGCAATCCATTCGCCTCGGCCTCCCAAAGTGCTGGGACTACAGGCTGAGCCACGGAGCCCGGCCTTTCTCTCCTTTTTCCTCCTCTTCTTTTTTGTTAAAATATTCAGAGAATAAGTATTAACTGAAAGCTCCCCCTCTACTCCTAGTCTTTCTCCTAGAGGTAACTACTGTTACCCGTTTTGAGTTTTCTGTTCTCTGGGTATTTACATACTGCTCTCTGGGTGATTACATGAATATATATAAAATATATAATTTTGATTTGTGTTTTTTTTTCCTGCTTAACATATTGTCATATGTTGTTCTATAATTTATTTAAAAAGCACTTCTTGAAAATCTCTTTTATACCTATACATAAAAATTGGCTTCATTTTAAAAATTGCTAAAAGGGATTTCATATCAACAGTATGTAGCTTACTTTCTAAAACGGGGCAAGTTATACACGTCCACCAAAAACACAGCTGTTCTTCCAACATAATCTAGATGAACTTATAGAACGAAACAGTGTATGGAAAAGTGCACATGAGTGGGGACACTGAGTTTAGGGTTTTACTTCACTGATGACAAGTCTATGTATCTGACAGCAGTGGGAGCAACAAATGAGCTCTTTACGATGGACAATGAAATCCAAGTAGGAAGATGGAGAGAATGGGAATCTTGCAAGAAAGGGACATGTCACTTGGGGATCACAACAGGAGCTAGAGCTTTATGGGTCAAAGTCGAACTGAGCACACATGGTGCTTGCCCTCATGGAACTACCAGTCTATCTCCGAAGACCCTCCATTTTCACCCCTGCCTCTCCATTCCCACAGTCACTACAGTGGGATCTCCCCCTCTCGGCAAAAAAAAAAACCCAAAAAACAAAAAACCAACCAGAATTGTCTTTCGGAGGGTGGACTTCTTGTAGTACAGGCTTCCCCCACTAGGTGAATATTCTAGGAACCCATGGCATCAGTGTACCAGCTAGTGTTGTGAGAGGCTGCGTTCCGAGTCAGTGATTTTTTTTTTAAACTTTTAAATTTTTTATTTAAAAATTGTAGGGTACAATTCAGGGTTAGGTTTCCAAATATTCATTGTGCAGGTACCCTTGTTGATGAGGTGTGCCTTCCCTTACCCAGGCAGATTTCCACTACTGCCAATCCCATCTCCCAACTCCCCCCACCCAGCAGTTTCTCACTACTGTCAATCCTTTTCTTATAGTATTACGATAGTTGTTCAAGGTCCACTAATGAGTGGTCAGTGATTTTTTTTTTTAAGATTCAATGCGTTTGCTCATTTTGTGGAAGGGGGATTTATGAGCACCTGCCCACAACACGCTAAGTGTTCATCAGTTTTGACCAAAAACAGCAGGAAACCCCATGCCCCACCCTCTCTATACACCCAATCTCACCCAAGCTGACTTTTTGCTTGTTTGTTTCCCTGGGGGGAAGAAAAGTCCTCAAAAGGAAACATTTTGTGGATGTGGGAGAGGTGCAACAAAAAAAGGGTAAAAGCACTGAAAGGCATCAAAATTGATGAGCTCAAAAACTGTTGTGAGCAGTGGAAAAAGTGTCTTGATAGGTGTATTGCATCAAAGGCAGAATACTTTGAAGGTGACTGAAGTTTAAACATGTAAGAATAAATACACAATTTTTCATAAATAAATTCCATTAATTTGGGGTCCCCTCGTGTATTAGTCTAGACTCTTACATGTCTGGTGTAGTCTTGCAGGAACCCTTAAGTAGTTTCCCTGAGCCCAGCATTTTGAACTTCTAGTCTACAGCAGAGATATCTCCAGAGAGCAAAATCTGATCATGTCCCTGCCCAAATGAAACCATCTTCATTATTTTCCCTAAAACTACAATACAGAACAAAGTAGCATCATCTCAGTCTGGCATCCACGGTCTAACTTCCCAATTTTACTTTTAAGTTCTAGTCCCATCAAACTTTCTATTGTTCTGTGAAGAAGCTCCATCACATCTCTGTGCTTTTTCACAAGCTGTCTAAAACGAGCCTTTGCCTTTCTTCACCTGGAACTCCTCCTCAGTGATTCGGGCCTAGCTTAAACATCGCCTCTGGTGAAGAGAGCCACTGAATTCCCAAAGTAGGGATTTATGTCATTCTGTGCTCAGAAAGCAGTTTGCTTTCATCTCTATAATAGCATTTAGTGCTGTTTCAGCATTATTTGTAATGCATATATGAGCTCTCATCTTTGTTTACGGGAAATTCTATGTATTAGTTAAAACCAACTGTGATACGCCTAGGTTAACGTTTTTTGTCAAAAGGGACCAGTCATGGTTCATTGCTCCACTAGTCCTCAGCCCTACCTTGAGTTGCTGGATGGAAAGTCAACGGGGAAGATTCACATGTATATATCAACAGAGATTATGAAAACCGATCTACAGACATTTCCTTAAAATTTAATAATGTTTATCCCTTTTTGAGAAAGGAAGAATGAGATTAATATTTAATATTTTCAGGTTTTGGGATTGAGTTTAAAATGCATAACTTGAGCCAGGCTTGGTGGCTCAGCCTGTAATCCCGTGCCTTGGGAGGTTGAGGTGAGTGGACTGCCTGAACCTGCGGGTTCGAGACCCGCCTGGCCAACTTGGCGAGACCTCATCTCTACAGTAAATCAA
>NW_007252147.1:1208418-1236003 GCF_000164805.1 Carlito syrichta
GAAGGATCACCGGAGCCCAGCAGGTCGAGGCTGCGGTGGCCGGGAGCGGCCACTGCACTCCTGTCTGAGCGACAGAGTGAGACTCTGACTCAAAAAAAAAAAGCATAACTTGAATATATTTTTTTCTCTTTTAGAGATTTTTTTTTCTTTTGAGTTGGAAGTCTCACTGTCACCCAGGCTAGAATGCAGTGGCATGATCATGGCTCATCAGCCTCGACCTCCTGGGCTCAGGCAATCCTTCAGCCTCAGCCTCCCGAGTAACTAGGATTACAAGCACATGCCACCATGCTTAGCTACTTTTTTTGTAATGACAAGGTTTTGCTGTGTTGCCTAGGCTGGTCTCAAACTCATGGGCTCAAGCAATCCTCCTGCTTCGGCCTCCTAAAGTGCTAGGATTACAGGAGTGAGTCAGTGTGCCTGGCTTGGAATACATCTTTAAAAAGAATTTTGTAGTAGTTGGCATGATCCAGTCCCGAGAATATTTTGATTCTCAATTTCACTTAATTTTGTCTTACAAATAATTAATTTTTTGCTTCTCTGCCGGAAAACCAAAGTAGAAAAGCCAAGGAGAAATATCCCCTTGCTTCTGGTGTAGCAACATTGGGGAATACGGACCAATAAGGAGCAGGCACTCTGATGATGGGAGTGGGAGGGGGAAGGAGATACCATAAAAGGGTAGAGTAACCATCAAATGGGACCTAGGCGGTTGTAGACGGCATTTTCATAGGGCTGAGATGAAGTCTTAAGACCCAAGTCTACCCATGTATATTCTTCACAGGCCACCCACTGAGTACCTTAGCAAGGACCCAGACCAGCCTGTCTAGCCCACAAGTTATCACAGCATCACACACACACACATACACAAACACTGCAGGGCGTGTGAAAACATTCAACCGTTGTCATCCATGAAGCAGACAGATAATAGTTTGACAGAGAGGCAGGAATCTAAGAAACAGCAACAAATTGTTATGAATTGCCTGAATTAAATAATTTACATCTGGAACAACCTCAGGAAGTCACTTAGAGTAATATTTAAAAAACAAGCTGCAAACGTTATGATCAAGTGTGACAAAGAAAAGGATTCACATAACTGGGAAAATAATGAGAGAGATAACAGGTCTGCCTTAAGTAGGATGCTCATTTGCTTGACAAAGTACATGTTGACCACGAAATGAGGGACCGATGCTGTGTTCACTACCACCCGGTGCTGTCTTTGCCTCCTACTCTCAAGTGCATGAGCTTATGTGGGGGCAAGGTCTGTGTCTTTCATTTCTAGATGCCCAGCTCTCAGCAAAATGGCTGCTCAGTGTACATCTGTCTAGATACAGACGCCAGGATAGCAGACGATTAATTCTACTGGGCCCTAAATATAAAGGCAGTGACAGAGACATCTGCAACTCCTGATAGCTGCCATGATGACAACCGCTGAGCTATTGGAGGGTAAATGCTGTGTTCTACTGTCATTCTGAGGCTCCCCACGGGGACTGCTGCCACAGATTCCTTAGAAGCATTCTGGTCATGCTGGCTTCTGCTTTGGAAAGGAAGAATCTTAAGAAACCAAAGAAGGATCCGTGGACACCTCAGGTTCAGCACTGTGGAGGTCAATCAATAGCTGGAAGAGGATTTACAAAGGGATAAAAGCAGAGCCTCTACCCAACCCAGGCCTGGTGGCATTTTTTCTACTGATATCATTAGGGTTTCCTGCTCATCTTACCAGAGTAGACTGTACCTGTAGAATCTGGGAGGGAAAGAGGCTTTAGACTGATTTTTAAATTCCTACATGTACCAAATTTCAGGCATAGTGCCAATGGCAGGAAATAGAATATATTTTTAAAAATCAACTTAGAACATTTGAAAGGTTCTGTGTTAAGGCCTGGGATAGCCTCTCATTTACTATAAACTGTCTTTATAATTCAACTCCATCTGACAACAGGGATTTATCGAGTGAGGAGTCTTCTATGCCATGCTAGATGCTCTAATGCTATTTGTTAAGTGATAAAGATGAACACAGAAATAATTCATCTACTGTCGGGACATACTGAATTTCATCTTTCTGGATCTTCTGCCAATTGTTCACTTGCTCTTTTAGCTAATCCCCCCCCCCAACAAACCACAATGATCCCTTCCCTTAGGGCAGGATTGTTATCCTGTGACTGAAGTCTCCAGTCATTACTGTCTCTGTGCTTTTACTTGGTTATTTTGTCCACCTAAAAAGTCTTCCCCTCTTTTATACTACCCATTGATGTGGCATAGATCAAAAGTTCCCGTTTGTTCTGCCCTAAACCCACCTCTTCCCGGCCTTATGGTGTTGAGGTTGTCTGTTGAGAGGACTTCCTTACTCTTCATCCTAGGAAAAGTATAGAGTTGACTCCCTACAGAATGATGAGCTCTCTAAAGAAGAACGCTTGCCTGAGCCCAGAGGTTCGACACCCACCTGGGCAACTTGGTGAGGCCTCATCTCTACAATAAATCAAAAAATTAGCCGGGTGTGGTAGCGTGCGTCTGTAATTCCAGCTACTCGGAAGGCTGAGGCGGAAGGATCGCCGGAGCCCAGCAGGTCGAGGCTGCGGTGGCCAGGAGCGGCCACTGCACTCCAGTCTGGGTGACAGAGTGAGACTCCAACTCAAAAAAAGAAAAAAGAAGAATGCAAAGAGTATGCATGAAATATGTTAAGGAAAGGTTACTTTGTTCATGTATTCTAGGTATATATGGCTAGAGGAAAATATAAAATAATCACTGTGAGTACTTTAATAGAATAATTAATAAAATTAAAGAATTTACAAAATCTGTAATAGTACATGAAAGAGCTTACATACCAGTTTGCTACATGACTGTTACCATTATCAAGCGTCAATTATTTTGAATGGAGTCAGAAAAACTGAGTGCACTTTAAGCAACTGAATGGAATCTCTGATAATTTGGAAGTAAAGGAAATCTACTTACAGTTTTACCATCTAAAGACACTGGATCCCAGTCCTGTGAACCTGTGCCTCTGCACATATTTTTTGCAGCTGCTGATACACTTCAGAGCCAAAGCTGAGCTTTGAAAGTTTGGATTCCTGTGTGTTGTGATAATCAGCTGGGGTTTGGAAATGCCTTCAAAAATCTAGTGCTCTGGCACTTCAACAAGGCTTCTGAAAAAACAATTTAACATCTGGAATCAAGTATTCTGTGGAAGTCTGAGACCAGCAGAGCAAAGAACACGTCTTTCAGTAACAGTTAAAATGTGGCTCTTGCCTCTCCTTCGTCAAATAAATGGGTTTATTTGATAAAGATCCTGTGGTCATTAATAAGCAATAAAATATGGAATAGCAACAAGGTGTAGAAAATAGGATGCCGGCCGGGCTCGGTGGCTCAGCCTGTAATCCCGCGCCTTTGGGAGGCTGAGGTGAGTGGATGGCCTGAGCCTGAGGGTTCGAGACCCGCCTGGGCAGCGAGACCTCATCTCTACAATAAAAAAAAAAAAAAAATCAGCCAGGTGTGGTAGCGCATGCCTGTAGTTCCAGCTACTCGGAAGGCTGAGGCGAAAGGATCTCCGGAGCCCAGCAGGTCGAGGCTGCGATGGCCGGGAGCAGCCACTGCACTCCCGTCTGGGCGACCGAGTGAGACTCCAACTCAAAAAAAAAAAAAAGAAAAAGAAAAGACAATAGGATGCCTCAGATATTTATCACGGAAAGTCTTTCCGAAATATGCTTCTTTATTCTTTCAGCATCAAGTTCTCTTCTGAAACTCAAATCTGAAGAAACACACTATCATAGCCAGGCTGCCTTCATTTAAACTTTCTACAAGACTGCAGAGTGAGGATGGGTAAGGAAGCTCTTGCACTCATCTTTCTTCTTTTCCTGTATACTTCAGAAAAAGGCAAAGACAATAACTGCATGTATATATTTCTCAAGTCTCTGGACAACCATGGTAGCTCAGATCAAATGCAAAAAGAAGTGGTTACATCCATTGAATGCTTATTAATTCTCCACTGGTCTTAGGTATTGTTTAAAACAACATATTAGCTGGGCTTGGTGGCTCAGCCTGTAATCCCGCGCCTTTGGGAGGCTGAGGTGAGTGGATGGCCTGAACCCGCGGGTTCGAGACCCGCCTGGGCAACGAGACCTCATCGCTACAATAAATCAAAAAATCAGCTGGGCGTGGTAGCGCACGCCTGTAATTCCAGCTACTCGGAAGGCTGAGGCGGAAGGCTCGCCGGAGCCCAGTAGGTCGAGGCTGCGGTGGCTGGGAGCGGCCACTGCACTCCAGTCTGGGCGACAGAGTGAGACTCCAACTGAAAAAAATAAATAAATAATAAAGAAAAGAAAAGAAGGAACACAGATCCCCTCCTCACACAATATATAAAAATAGATTCCAAATGGAAGTAAGATCTTAAATGTGAAAGGCAAATCTCTAAGCTTTTAGGAAACAATATTTAGGCAAGGATTTGACCACATTAAAATTAAGAGTTCTGTCCCTCAAAAAAATGCCACAGAGTAAAAAGGAAGCCACAAACTTGGAGTCAATATTTGCAACACATATAACCAACAGAAGATGTTTCTAGAACATAAAAGGAACTACTCTGAAAAATGAAAACAATCTAGCAGGAAGATGGGCAATCGATAGGTACAGGAATTTCAAAGACGTGGGAGGACCCAGAGTGCCTGGCACATGGGAGGTACTCAAACAATGAATGAATGAAAACACAAATGGCCCCCTAAACATATGAAAACACACTCAAGTTCATTGGCAATCAGAGAAATAAAAATGAACATCCACAGTGGAATACAATTTATACTTACTGCACTGGAAAAAACTAAGATCAAATAATTTCAAGTACCAAACAGAATGTGCCAAAAGGGGCACTCGAGAACTCACCATTTGTGGGAGCGTCATAGGAACAAACTCTTTGGAAACCATTTTGGTGTTACTTACTGTAGCTAAAAATCTTGCACATCTTGTAACCCAGCTCTACTCCCAGACATCTAGCTGAGAGCATCTCTTGCACATGTGGTCTATGAGACATATTTAAGTCTATTAATTTCAGGATTGCTCATAATAGCCAGAAACTAGAAACAACCCAAATGCAAATCAGCAGTAGAATGGATAAACAAATTGGATATACTTATATGCTGAGATATATTACACAGCAATGTTAAGTAAGAGAAGTCACACAAAAATATATAAAGTACGATTCTATTTATGCAAAGTTTAAAATCAGGCAAAACTGAAAACTACATTATTTTTGGAAAAATACACTGGTGATTGTTTTTGTGAGGGGGACCCCCAAAAAACCAAAATTATTTTTTGTAGGGTGGGCCCCTTGTAGTACTGGCTTCCCTGGTTAGATAAGTGTTCTAGGAATCTGTCAGCATCAGTGTACGAGCTAGTGTTGTGGGAGGCTATGTTTGGCTTCAGCGAATTTTTTTTTGGAGATTCTTTCAATGCTTTTGCCTATTTCATGATGGGTGATTTATGAGCACATCTGCCCACACCACACTGAGTGCTCAGCAGTTTTTGACCAAGCACGGCATGACCTCCACGCCCCACCCTTCCTTACTCACCCTATCTCACCCCAGCGACATTTTTTTGTTTCCACTGATGAAAAAAGTCCTCAAAGGGAAACATTTTGCTGATATGAAAGAGGAAAACAAAAAACGGTAGAAGCACTGAAGGCATCAAGATTGATGAGTTCAAAAACTGTTTTGAGCAGTGGTAAAAGTCTCTCAATAGGTATATTGCATCAAACGCAGTACTTTGAAGGTGACTGAAGTTTAAACATATAAGAATAATACACACAATTTTTTATAAATAAATTCTGGGTTTTTTGGGGTTCCCCATGGTAAAGAAAAACAAGGGAATGAGTTAACATAAAATTCCAGTGAGTAGTTACCTCTGTGAGGAGGACTGTGATTGAGGAGAGGTTCACAAGGACCTTCTTAGTTTTAATTTTTTAAAATCTGTGTGATAAGTATACGATGTTTATTTTATTGTTTTCTTTAAATTGTTCAGTTATGTCTTAAAATAGACTTCTGAATGTGTTCATTACTTTTCAATAATTAAATTCATATGTGAACTACATTTTAAAATGAATACAATTCTTCCTGAATCCTACCATAGGAATTATCTATTTACATAAATTATATCATGAAAGCTTTAGAAAAGCAAATAAAGTAACCCCTTGATTTATTTATGTCGCTATTCATACTTTTCAGTTTTGAGTTTGGTTATGTTAGCACATATTTGCATAAAATTTACTTCTAGGTATGAAAGAAACAATATAAACATTTCTGAATCTTTTACTCTAAGAAGTCATTGTCTTTGTGTGACTGTCATTTTGCTTTCTTTCTACAAATAGTATTTGATTAGTTAGATTATCTGCAGAGAAATGCTCATGAAATTACTAACATTACCAAATAATATTTATTTTAGAAACAGGTATCTCTAGTTTCTGCAAAAGAAATAATTTAGAACGGGGTGGTTAGATCTGGAGTGGTATTTTCAGACCCAGGTTCTCTCAGTAGCTTTTACTGGGTAGTGTTCCTACAGGGTAAGTCATGAAAGATAACACTGGATTTTATTCAGTCTTTTAGAAGACATTTTGTCTGGGTGAAACCCACCAACTGTGAAATGATCAAATTACGAAGTGAAAAAATATGATTGTAGTGAAGGGACTCTGGGCACCTGAAGATGAAATCCGAGGCCCCCACAGCCACGCTTGCTGCGTTGGAAGCCAGCATGGAGCACAGCCAGGAGCTGGTTCTGGCAAAGGACAGGACAGCCGTGGGCTGGCAGGGCTGGATCAGTCTATTCTGCTGGGGGAGTGGGAGCCGAGTGGACAGATGCCAGGCCTGGGTGTGGCCAAGAGACCCAGTCACAGAGAGACAAGTGGGTTTGATATACTTGTGTTCTAGGAATTTTGGTCCACCTTTCCATCATTCCAGTCTCCACGCCCAACATCACCACCCCCAAGTCCTTCCAAATGCTGACAGGTCCCTTCCTGAGCTCAGGGTTCCTCACCATTCTTACTGTTCAGTCACTGAGGAGTCCAATCATATTTAAGCAAACAGGGTCCTTTTAAGAAAACCAAGACTGGAACATGAATCTCATTTCCTTCTAGGGAAATCTTAACATCTTAAAAACACTCCTCTTTATCAACCTTCATATACATAACTCTCCCGGAGATACAACATAAGCACATATCTGACTGCAGTACTAACACAAAAAGAATGCAACAAGAATAAATCTCTGTCATCTATACTTCCCAAATGGTATCTAGCTTATTTGCACTATAAAAGCCAGAACTCTCATGAATTGAAGAGTGCATTTAGGAAATCGGCTGCAAAAATAATAGCAAAATATTCCTATTTGAAAACTTAAAATAAACAGTGTATTGTCAAGCTGAGATTCTGTAAAAGATGGGATTAAAGAATCTTAGAAATAAAACGATGACGTATATTTACATACCGCATACCATTCTACTAATGATTACAAATAAGGGTTGCTTTGCGGAAACTCTGTAGGAAATGGTGGCAGAAGATAAGCTTTCAAAGAGTTTGATTAGGATGGGCATAATGACAAAAATCTACGGAGCTCTTTGAAAACACTGGGGGTAAGAGGCTGAAATAGCAGCTTCACCTCTTTGAACATTATTTGCTATTAAGCTTGCTGCTGCTGCAGGCAGATAAGATCCAGGACAAAACACATAAACATACATTTAATTCACCAAGAGACTTATCTCAGCAACTGGACCTACTCTGTTAAAAAAAAAAAATGGTCTAAGAAAAGCATTTTCTGTTTTTGTCCCAACAATTCAGGGTCTCCCTAGAATGTAAAACATGAAAGGTTACTTTTTTTTTCTGTCTCATTAAAATAAGACCAATATATCTCAGGAAAACAAGAAATGTATTAAGTTCCTTAAAAAAAAATTTTTTTTTTTTTTTTGGTTTTCATTACCTAACTTGACACATCTGGGGTGTATAATTTATAGGAACAGAAAGTGAAAGACCATTACTTTGGTCTGGAATGGGGGAACTTTATGATCGAAACTCTGGTGGAACATAATTTATGGACCAAATACCAGGAGAAGCCCTCACATTTCATGGGGATTTAAAATTTCATTTACATATTTCTGGTAAATGCCCAAGTTTTCAGAGGTGTCAAGATGTCACACTTTTGTCTTTCAGCCTCTCTCACAAGCAGGTTAGAAAAAGTAGCATTAGTCGGGTTTGGTGGCTCAGCCTGTAATCCCAGCGCTTTGGGAGGCCGAGGTGAGCGGATTGCCTGAGCCCGCGGGTTCGAGACCCATCTGTGCAACTTGGTGAGACCTCATCTCTACAATAAATCAAAAATTAGCTGGGTATGGTAGCACGCGCCTGTAGTTCCGGCTACTTGGAAGGCTGAGGCGGAAGGATCGCCGGAGCCCAGCAGGTAGAGGCTGCGGTGGCCGGGAGCAGCCACTGCACTCCAGTCTGGGCGGAAAAGAAGAAAATGTAGCATTGCTTCAGGTGCTGGAAACATACTTCTCAGTGTTCAAGAATGTCACCACTGTCACTTTCAACACAAGGCCACGTCGCCGGGCTGTCCTGTTCCATTTCAGTGGGTGCCCCATGCGCGAGGCTAAAGCATTCGGTTGCTATCCATGCCATGCTATGGTTCCTTCCCCATAACAGAGGTCGGCAGCGAGTAAAGGTGTAGTGTACAGATCACAGACCAGGACAGGAGATGCCAGTCACATCTCCCCAGCATGACTCCCACACCCACTGCTCATATACAGTTGGGCTGATGTCTGCTTTACAAGAAGCGCCTTCCCTACCTCTCTCTGAAAAAGGCTGGTCACATATTCAGCCCAAACTTCCCTTCTTGAGCAAGCCAGTTAGGCAGAATCTATAATCAACTTATGCAAAATTTCACAGGAGAAAAAAATCACGGTTGATGCATGGCAGATATGATCACTTTTCTTAGAAAAAAGCCACCGAAGTTGGAAAAGTGTGGCAGCCTTGAACAGGGGACACTATTCACACTGAATTTTAGATGAGTGATGTCTCCCAGAGTTATGCAATGGAGTGGCCCTTTGGACAGCAGGAATAAGGAAGTCTGGGTAAAATATTTTAACAATAAACTTAGTTTTTAAAAGAGTTTTAGATTGATAGGAAAATGGTGAATAAGTACAGGCAGTTCCCATATACTCCTGCAACCAGTGTCCCCTATTACCGCTGTCTTATATTAATCAGTGTGGTATATTTGTTACCATATGCTGGTACATTGTTAATGAAACCGTATATTCGTATTGGTCAAGTTTTAACCTAATAGCTTTTTCCTGTGTCAGAATCCCATCCAGAATACCACATGGCATTTAGTCATCATACCTCCCTGGGCTCCTCTGGGCTATAACAATTTTCAGACTTCTCTTGTTTTTGAAGACCTTGATAGTTTTGAGAACTGGTGAAGTTTTTTTGCGGGGGAGGGTGGGTAGAATGTTCCTCAAATTGGATTTGCCTGATGTTTTTATCATGATTAGCCTGGATTTATGGTTTTAGGGAGAGAACCACAGAGGGAAAATGCCATTTTCATTACATTTTATCAAGGGCACATTCTATCAACATGACTTATGGCGATTGATGTTGACCTTGATCACCTGGCTAAGACAGTGAAAGATCTCCCCTGTAAAGTTGCTTTTCCCACCTTTTTCTATGCTGTACCTTTGGAAGGAAGCCATTATGTGGAGCCCATACCTAGGGTGTGAGAGTTTTATCCTACCTCCTTAAGGGCAGAGAATCTGAAGAAATTATTTAAAATTTTTCTGCATGAGAGCTTTGTCTTTTTCCCACATGTATTTATTTATTCTATCATTTACTTTTAACAGTATGGACTCAAGGACAGTTATGTTATACTTTAGGTTGTAACTTAATAGTATTTGATTTATTTTGTTATTCTAACTGTTCCATCTTTGACCATTGAGAGTTCATTCAATTGGCTTCCGTGTCCACGTGACATACCCCATCACTGTGGGTGGGTTTCTGTTTTTGTGCTTGTTTTTTGAGTATCTCCTACTTTCCACTACAAAGTACGCAGGCTCACCTTGTACATTTCCTGCCTTAGGCCTAGAGTCAGCCATTTTTCTAAGGTGTTCTGCTTCCTTCTTTGGGAAAATGGTATTAGAAAACAAGACCTGGGTGCTAGGTATGCTCATTGCTACCAGACTGTTGAAACTTCAGGACCTTCTTAGCTGACACACGCATACAAAACACACACACACTCATTTTCAAAGTTACTGAGGTCAACAGCTTTTTCCCTCACTCTCTTTCATACATTATAAGACAGGTAGAATTTTTTTGGGGGGGATCACATATTCTGCTTCCCATTCTAGGACTTTCAACCTCCTAAATGATTGTTTTAAGTTGGCGTAATTAAGGTTTATATTTTGGGCTGTGAAGTTCTACGGGTTTTGACAAATGTATAGTGTCACATATCTGTAATTACAGTATTATACACAATAGTTTCACTGCTCCACAAAAGCCTCTGTGCTTTATCTGTTCCACCCTCCTTCTCTCTGAGCTCCTGAGTTGTTCACTGTTGCTATAGTTTGTCTTTTCCAGAACATCATATAGTTGGAATCATACAGTATAAAGCCTTTTCAGACTGTCTTCTTTCACTTTACAATATGCATTTAAGATTCACCCTTGTCAAGCCGGGCTCGGGCTCGGTGGCTCAGCCTGTAATCCCGCGCCTTTGGGAGGCTGAGGTGAGTGGATTGCCTGAGCCCGCGGGTTCGAGACCTGCCTGGGCAACTTGGCAAGACCTCATCTCTACAATAAATCAAAAAATTAGCCAGACATGGTAGCGCACGCCTGTAGTTCCAGCTACTTGGGGAGGCTGAGGCGGAAGGATCGCTGGATCCCAGCAGGTCGAGGCTGCGGTGGCCGGAAGCGGCCACTGCACTCCAGTCTGGGCGACAGAATGAGACTCCACCTCAAAAAAAAAAAAAAAAAAAAAAGGAAGCTGGATTTAATGAGAGGACAGAGAAGTTCTCACAGTGGGAGGGGACCCGAAGGAGTTGCCCCTTGTGCCTACTTTTTCATTGAGGTGTTTTCTTACTGCTGAGTTTTAAGATTTATTTGTATGTTTTGGATTCAAGTCCTTTATCAGATATAGGTCTTGCAAATATTTTCTCCCCGCCTGTGGCTTGTCTTTTATTCATTTAACAGTTTCTTTCGCAGAGCAGAAGTTTTGAATTTTACTAAAGTCCAGATTATCACATTTTTCTTGCATGAATCAGACTTTTGGTGTTAGATACAAATGTGTTGCCAAACCCGAGGCCACCTACATTTTCTCCTATGTTTTCTTCAAGAAGCTTTATAGTTTTGCATTTCGCATGTTGGTCTATGATTCATTTTAAGTTAATATTTGGGAAAGATATAAGGTCTATGTCTAGATTCACTTCTGGCTTCTGGACATCCTATTGCTCTAGCACCACTTGTCAAAAACACTCTCTTTTCTCCATTGAGCAGTATAATGGACTGAACCGAGTCACCCCAAAATTCACATGTTGAAGTCTGAACACCCATACAGTGATATATAGAGATAGTGTCTTTGGGAGATAATAAGGTTTAGATGAGGTCATGAGGGTGAAGCCATCATGTTGGCATTAGTGTCCTCATAAGAAGAGATACCAGAGGACTTATTCTCCCTGTTCATGCCCATGAAGCCAAAAAAGGCCATGTACGCAGACAGCAAGAAGGCAGCAGTCTGCAAGCCAAGAAGAGAGCCCTCACCAGAATCCAACCACGCTAGCACCCTAATCTAAGACTTCCAGCCTTCAGACCTGTGAAAAAATAAATTTCTGTTGTTTAAGTCACGTAAGCAGGTTAGGATAAGTGACCTTTGATCCCTGTCCAAGATAAGCTGCCTATACTTGCATGGGTCTATTTTGGGGCTTTCTATTCTGTTCCACTGATCTATGTCACTCACCAATGTCACACTGATGACTGTAGCTTTATGCGAAGTCTAAAATCAGCCTTGTTCTCCTTCTTTGGTATTACGTTGGCTATGCTAGGTTTCTTGCTTTGCCATATATACTTTAGAATCAGTGTTGATCACGACAAAACAGCTTGCTGGGACTAAATCAAATTTACAGGTCAATTAGAGAATAATTAACATCTTAACAATATTGAGTCTTCGAACCCATGAACACAGGATCTCTATCTATTTAAATCTTCTTTGATTTCTTTCATCAGAGTTTTATAGTTTTCCACATACAGATTTTTTTTTTCATAGAATGCTGCCTTTATTTATTTTAAACTTTTATTATAAAGATGTGGGGTATATTTCAGGGTTGGGTATGTAAACACTGATCATGCAAGTACCCTTGCTGATGAGGTATGCCCCTCCCTCCCCAGCAGTTTCAGTCAACTGCCAATCCTACCCCTCTATTTTGTTAGTTATATCTAGGAATTTCTCCTTCCTCCCTCCCTTCTTCTCTTCCTCTCTCCCTACCTTTGTTCCCTCCTATCGTAAATGGTATTGGTTCTTAATTTTAAATTCCAATTGTTCACTGCTGGTACAAAAAGAAAGCAATGCCTCGAGATCTCGCTATACTGCCTTATTAGTTCTAGAAGTTGTGTTTTCTATTTTGTCAAGCTCTTGGGATTTTCCTTTGGAGACAATCATGTCATTTGTGAACAAAGGACAGTTTAATTTCTCCCTTCTCAAACCTGTATTCCTTTTTATTTCCTTTTCTTGTTTTATTGCACTAGATAGGACTTTCAACACAATTCTGAACAGCAGTAGTTACAGAGGACATCCTTGTCTTGCTCCTAATCTTAGAAGGCAAGTATTTAGTTTGTTACCATTAAGTATGTGTTGATATAAGATTTTTGTTGATATAAGATTTTTGGTAGATGTTCTTTATCAAGTAAAGAAAGTTCCTCTCTATCCTTAGTTTGATAAGAGTTTTCATCATGAACGGGGGTTATATTATGTCAATTATTTTCTGCATATATTGATATAATCACATGACTTTTCTTCTTTAGTTTGTTGATGTGGTAGATTTCATTGGTTTTCAAGTGCTAAATCAGGCTTGCATACCTGGCATAAATGCCACTTGGTCATGGTATGTAATTTTTTAATGTATTATTGGATTCAATTTTCTAATATTTTGTCGAGGATTTTGTATCTATGTCCACAAGAACTATTGGCCTTTAGGCCTTTCTTGTAATGTTCTTATCTGACTTTGATATTAAGGTAACACTGGCCTTATAGAGTCAGTGAGGAAGTATTCTCTCTGTTTCTATTTTCTGGGAGAAATTATAGAGAATTGGTATCACGTCTTTCATAAATGTTTGATAGAATTTACCAATAAAATAAACCGAGTCTTGTACTTTTTTTTTGAAGGTTATTAATTACATTGAGATAAAGATGGTATAGAGAATGTGAGACTAAATTACAGCAAATTATGCAACTTGATTATCTTCAAATACCCATGTTTTCCTGCACAAATATGAACTAAGGTGGTATCTGTCAACTCATGATATAAGTACAGAAAAGAATATCTTTGTGATGCCGATATAGTCTGGTGAGCAAGCTTTTCAAAAATCCATTTTTTTTTTTTTTGTCCTTAGCCAGCATCTGTTTTTTCAAATGTAAAAATGGATGCCATTATTTTCTTCCTTTTTAGTTCACAGGGGTGTAAAACTACAAAAACGCCAAATTTTTTGAGTTCCTAAAGGACTTACCATAGGGACATATGCCACCTTAATGAAATTTCTAAGCACTGAAATAGTAAATTAATTTTTTTGGTAGATTTTCTACCAAATGGGTATATATTTATTAGCTTTACAATAATAAAAAGTCACAAAAATAAAGACGAATCCACCACTGGCTTTCCTTTCTAGTGTGTCAATACAAGACAAGAAGCAGTATAAACACACAGGCAAGAGATAAGAATTGTATTGGTAACCTAAGCAATAATGGCAATGATCAGTCATCCAGTCTATTGTCGTGGGTTGTTTGTAGGAGAGAGTATCTTATTTCTACTGAAACATTTATTTATGCTCTGCTAAGAGGCCTTCAATATTTGAGAGCTTACAATATCATTTTAAAATTAAGCATTTCTTTGCAGTTCATTTTCAGGTGAGCTGTCATGTCATATTAACTCCTAGATGAAGTTAGGTGTTACAATTCACACTGCAATTCTTTCATGTTGAAACCAAAATCTCACTTCAGGATTGCAGCTTTAGAGTTGTACTTTTCAGAGACAATCTATCACTTCTTTTCTTATTTTTCTTTCTTGCGTTTCATTTGTCCATCTCTGCAAGTTAGCAATTTTCTGATGACTCAGTTTTTCTTAAGTATATTTTTTTACCCAAATTTGCATTCCACTCCAACTTCTACTCCCTGCTTCTATAGCTAGCCATACTCTCAGACATTTACATTTATTTGGTGGCTACATTAGAGATAGACTTTTCTAGTTTGTAAGGAGCACTTTGGGTCAACACAAACAAAAAATAGCAAATACATCTAGATAATGCATGTTTTTTGGAGACAGGGTCTCACTGTTGCCTATGCAGGTATGTAGTGGCATGATCTAGGCTCACCGTAGCCTTCAACTTCTGGGCCCAAGTGATCCTCCTACCTCAGCCTCCCAAGTACCTGGGGCTATGCCTGGCTTATTTTTCTAATTTTTTCTTTTTTTGTAAAGATTGGGTCTCATTTTGTTGCTTAGGCTGGTCTTGAACTCCTGGCCTCAAATGATCCTCCCACCTCAGACTCACAAAATGCTGGGATTACAGCCTTGAGCTACTGTGCCTGGCCTAGAGAATGCATCTTAAGCAGAATATACTGTTAAGAAATTGTTTTCCAAGCCCTATCACCATCAACACTTAAAGATTATATATCCAGTCTGAGCTTTGACATCAACTCTTTCTTTGCAAGAACCTAATCCAAGAATTGGAAAAGCTATGATTTTCCAAGGTACTTTAAAGTTTCCCTCTAAAACACACACAGTTTTGTTTGGTGGGTCATTTTGTTCTATTTTTAATACAAGGATGACTTGTGGTCCTAAAGAATTCTGGAATAGACTGTCTGAATTCAAATCTTATGCCCACCTTGTATTAGCTGAGTGATCTCGCTTAAGGACAGTTACTTAATTATCCTGGGACTCAGTTTCTTTCTCTGAAAAACAGAATTTCATTTATTCATTCAAAAAACTTTTCTGGAATGCTCATTTTGCAATAGGCACTAGTTTAACTGCTGAGGATGTAAGTGAACAAAACAGATTTTAAAAATCCTGTCCTAGCCGGGCTCGGTGGCTCAGCCTGTAATCCCGTGCCTTTGGGAGGCTGAGGTGAGTGGATTGCCTGAGCCCACGGGTTCGAGACCCGCCTGGGCAGGCGAGACCTCATCTCTACAATAAATCAAAAAATCAGCCGGGCGTGGTAGCGCATGCCTATAATTCTGGTTACTTGGAAGGCTGAGGCGGAAGGATCGCTGGAGCCCAGCAGGTCGAGGCTGCGGTGGCCGGGAGCGGCCACTGCACTCCAGTCTGGGCGACAGAGTGAGACTCCAACTCAAAAAAAAAAAAAATCCTGTCCTGGTGGAGCTTAGATTATGTTCATTCCTAGTAGAGATAATTTCAGTACCTCTCTCAGGGCTGTTGTGAGAATTAAATTAATGAATACATATGACACACTTAGAACAGTGTCTGGCACACAATAAAAGCTAGCCATCATTGCCATGATCAGATATTTAATTTTCATAAAAATCTTCCTCTTGTGTTTCTCATTCCTTTTTTCCTTGGAACCCAGAAACAACAGATGAAGTTATAAAATAATAGTGTTCAATGTGATATGACTAAGCCTCAATTTTTTAATCTATAAAATAGTGATAATATTTGCTACCTCCTTCCACAGTGTTGGTATGAGAATCAAATGAAACAATTTATATGGCAGTGCTTTGTAAACTATCAAGTGCTACACAGATTCACTATGTAGCACTTGGCTTAAGGCCTTGCACTCAGAAGCTCCTCAATGCATGTTGATTGAATTAATTTACTGCCGAAGCAGTTGCATAGCCACTGAAATACTTGAGGCCCAAGACACTAACGTAGACAGCTAGCTACCAGCTTCCTGAAACACCTGCTAATTTCATATCGCCTATCAATAAGTTACCTGAGATCTCAAAAGTGTTAAAAAAATTACATTTTTTTGGTAACCCCACTTGGGTTAAAACTTCTAAACCTTGTTACTTAAGGACTGTGTTAGTTCAAGTTCGTTCTTTTACAGCAGAGGAAGAGTTAAGTAACTTCCTCAGGCTAGTTTCCATTTCACCTTTAACTCAAGACACGCTTGTATCAGGTGCCATCACAAATAAAACAGAACACAGGTCTCCGACTCTTCTCATTCAAACACTGCTCAGTTTTGCGGTGTGCCAGGATCTTGTTATTCTCATGGTTGTTTTTTTGTTTTGTTTTTGTTTTTTCTAAGTGAGCTTTAAAAAAAAGTGGAAGAGACAAGGGAAAACAAACAAGAGAAGAAGATATTCTGAAAATCTATTCATTTCCTGAAAAAATTTTTATGTGAAGCTTCAGATATCTGTCAAAGAACCCCTTAGGAAGGAACAAGCTAGTTACAGAGCCTTGTTTAGCATTTTTGTTCCAACTGGTTCATATGGTAACTTGGTTTGAAGCAAGACTTTTACAGCAGTGAGATCTCTATATAGAAATGGCATGTGCAAAATGCTTGTGTCTTGCCAGTCCATGCACAGCCAGTCCAAAGGGACAGATGGGAATAGTCGTCTATCTTCTTACATGGTTATTAAATGGGGTATGTTTACATGACTGTCTGTTGTCAACTGCTCTGGGAAAACAAACACACACAGTGTAAATATCTTGTTCCTCTCTAAGGATACAATGAAGAAAAAAAGGAATAGGGATAGAAAATAGTCACCATAGGGACCCCTATATTTGAGCATTTTTTTTTCATGTCCCTCCCACCACATAAACACATATGTTTCCTAATGAACTAGACCCCAAATATTACAGGTGATGGGGAATAGGAAAGGCTCTGGTCCATTCGATGTGAAATATCTCCTCTAACACTGATGGCTGAACAGGTGAGAGACATATAATCCACATTACTGAGGCCCAAGTCTTACATTCATGGCATCCATGTCCCAGTCTTATAGAAAAAACAGGAGGCTGTGATGTCAACCAGCTGAGTTGCAGCCAACTGCCACTAAGTTGTCTGTCTAAATAAGAACCCAGCTAGTCTGTGCCACCCAAGATCCTTCAATGTATTCATCTGCATTTCCTACCTTCTTAGAACCAAGGCTCAGGAGAGAGAGATTATTGTACGTGCTGAGGTTTGGTTAGAGACATGTACGTGCTGAGGTTTGGTTAGAGACAAACGCGATTTAACAAGGGTACGGCTGTTGCCAAGGTCAGTGAACTGCTATCTGAGAAGGCAGTGGAAACGGTCTGTTCCCCACCAACTTCCTGCAGCAGAAATTCAAGACAAGTAACTTCAGACAGCACAAACAGCCAGCGTGCCTGTTTACTCCTGCTTGCCTGGATAGCAAAGAAAGCAGCGCTTTATTCAGATCAATTGTTTTAGCTCCAGATCATCATAGCTCTGCTGACTTGGAATTCTCTGGTGAAGGCGTCTTCTATTGAGTATGCATGATAAAAGAAGAGAACTTGTGGCCATATGGCTAGAGATAGCAGCATGGGGAAGTGAAACATGCAAAGGAAGCAACAGTTGGAAGTCTAGTGCGAGGGACCAGAAGGCTAGGAAACGGGGGAGTGCTGCGGGGATAGGAGGCTTTGTAGTCCTGCTAAGGACCATGAGGATTGCTGTGCACAGCAGGGCACAAGCAAATGCTTTGCTTTCCTTGTCTGACAGTGCCAAGACAAAAGTTCCGGGTTCGAAAGATAACTAGGCTATTCCTTAAGCTAGAATTCTCCTCCTGTGTCTAATAACCAGAAAACCTTCTCTCCCTCCCTTTCTCCCTCTCTTCTTCCCTTCCTCTCTCCTGTCCTTCCATAACGCTCTAAAATTATTTATTTTATTTTATTTTATTTTATTTTTTGAGTTGGAGTCTCACTCTGTCACCCAGACTGGAGTGCAGTGGCCGCTTCCGGCCACCGCAGCCTTGACCTGCTGGGCTCTGGTGATCCTTCCGCCTCAGCCTTCCGAGAAGCCGGAATTACAGGCATGTGCTACCACACCCGGCTGACTTTTTTTTTATTTATTGTAGAGATGACGTCTCACAGCCCAGGCGGGTCTCAAACCCGCGGGCTCAGGCAATCCACTCACCTCAGCCTCCCAAAGGCGTGGGATTACAGGCTGAGCCACCGAGCCCGGCCTAAAATTATTTAGAAACACTTCCATATGCCTTCATTTGTGCAGTCATGAATTTGACACTATTGGGTGCTTTTTGATCTGTTACTTGGTGATCAGTACCTCCATCCTGATGCTTGGAGTCATAGCAACATTCCTTAAATATATTTATTTACAGTCTCTAAAGAGTCAAGCCAGGTGAGGTGAATGATCTCCAAGGGCCCTTCCGCTTCTGACACACACGAGGTTACTTTGGAATTGATCCTCTGAGGGCATGCCCTCAGAATATGACGTACTTTCCCCTGACCTCAGGCATCTGATTTATGCTAGCACCACCAACCAGTGCTACCTCTGTTAACTAGAACACGAAGAGCTTTATAGTCAAATATTTTGTTCACTTCTAAGTACAAGAAAAAGTATTTCCAAGAAAGCCTCTGGAAATGGACTGCAAAGTTAGGAAGTTTCGAAAGGGCTGTAGATGACAGATTCCCACTTTGGTCATCCTGCTTCCTCTCTCAGACTGGGACCTCCTATTTGGTGGTCCTGGAGCATGAGGGATGATGAAAGCCTCACAACAGCTGGCCTGAGCACTGCCACACTGGAAACTCCCTGAAGGGGTGGCCTCTTCAGCCCTCATTTTTTTTCCCCATGGGGTAACAGGGTAAGCGGGCTCCCAGCTAACCTTGCTAAATCAATCCCACCAATTCCTCCCAGAGACTAGAACACAGAGATGATGCAAACTGTCATTCTAGATGCTTCTAAACAGAATCTATTTGGGGGCGAATTTATTTCTGGCCAATTTTTATTCCCAGTGGATTCCACCCTGCCTAGAATGGTCTAATCCATCTTTGTTCCCAGTGAATTTCACCCTGCCTGGAATGATGAAAAACCACCACAGCCCTTAATGACCCAATTGAATTGTGCTCAGGAAATGTGGTCATTATTGTAAACCAAACATAATTAAGAATGTGAATCTTCCCAGGAAAATATCACATGACATATTCCAGAAACAAATATAAATGAATTTAGTTTACTTGATGATTTGGTCTTGTGATTCCACCTTCCATTAGTTCCTTCGAATGTTTAGTATTTAGGACATCTTGAAAATCAACAGAATTTTTCATTTTTTAATTCTGGTATTTTAGCACCTTGAAGGCATAACAAGGTAAAAGCAAATTAGGGGCATGAACTGATCCAGATTTGGACTGACTCCCATAGACTCAAACTAACAAAACAAAACAATATTCCCGAGCTTATAATTCTCCATTTTAGCTTGGCTTAAACATATTATTAGTTCAGTGAATATGACTACAGACCATGGATAATATTCACACTGTGTGATACCAATCCATGTAATAAAACTGTTTTGGGTCAGGCTATCTATCTATCTATCTATATTTCTATTATCTATATATCTACAGGGGTGCCAAAAAAATGTATACACATTTTAAGTACGGCATTCTCTCAAAAGATGCTGTTAATAAAATGAATGCTAGCATCACCAAGCGACAGGCAGGACAGTCAAAGAAAATGGTGAAGCATGGTTGAGTGAACATCACACTATATAGTGCAACCATAATTTAATTCAGCTTCAAAAAGTAATACATAGACAACATCTCTTAAAATGTGTATACGTCTGTGTACATTATTCAATCTTTTTGCTTTTGTTTTGTTTTTGTTTTTGTTTTTCAGGTCTGCTATGTGTGACCAGTGATTTTTCAAGGGAAGGCTGAAGTGACAAGAAGAGTTAAAAATAGCAAGTAAAACATCAAAGGACCTAGCAAGGGACTCAAGTTGACAGACCCAAGGAAGGGTGCGGGAGGAAGGGTGCGTGGGAGAGCAGTCGAGCAGTGAGCCTGGCTGGAGGGAGGAGACAGAACTCTCTTCTTCACCCATGCGCATGAAATTTACCTCTTTTCAGTGATTTCTGGAAAACACATCAAGTATCTGGCTGGCATCTGCAGAGATGATGCCTGTCCTTAATGCTAAACAACAGTGACCACCGCAGTAATGAACATCTAGCACACCGCCAGAGGACTGCCTCAGGATTTTCTGGAGAAGGCTAATTAATATGCTTCACTTTAAGGACGTTCACAGGTACTACCGCCACTCCAAACCCTAGGCAAACAAATAATATGCATAAAACTTGTATTACATTTTTAAGTTGGAAAAAAATTCAGCAAATTTTAAAAAATCTCAAGTTTCCATGTTTTGTACCATTCCTTCCTAAGAACACTCAATTCAACCACGTTCTTTCATAAAAACAGCAATGCTAACGACAGGCTAACAGCCATACAATGTAATGTAGATGTGTTATTCGTAGCTCAAGCCATATTAATTATGTTGAGGAAGACGAGGGAGACTTTAAACTTAAGATAAAAATAAAATATTTTATTATTTCTGATTTAGATAATTCAAAATTCGTGTATAAGGTGTTAAATTTTTTGATATTTGATTCTGTAAAAGAAACACACATACATCTCAGAAATTACTTAAGTTATTTAGATAAAATGTAGAATTCAATAAAATAATTCCAGCTGGGCACGGTGGCTCAGGCCTATAATCCCAGCACTTTGGGAAGCTGAGGCGAGAGGACTGCTTGTGTTCAGGGGTTCAAGACCAGCCTGGGCAACTTGGTGAGAACTTGTCTCTACAATAAATCAAAAAATAAGCTGGGTATAGGGCACACGCCCGTAGTTCCAGTAACTTGGAAGGCTGAGGCAGAATGATCGCCTGAGCCCCCAGCAGGCCGAGGCTGCAGTGGCCATGAGTGTTCCACTGCACTCCAGCCTGGGTGACAGAGTAAAACTCCGACTCAAAAAATAATAATAATAATAATTCCAACTTTTTGCATAATATGTTTTGTTAGTTAAAAATTAAAATATACTTAAGAAATAATGTTAGGGTATAAATGATAATCAAAATGATTGATTTTTCCCATTGTGGATTTCTTTTCCCGTTTACTTACACTGTTTCCCTCACCCCCCTATCCTAATAGCACATCATAAAATGATGTATTTCTGGCTAGGGATGGTCACTTACACTTGTAATCCCAGCACTTTGGGAGGCTGAGGCAGAAGGATCACCTGGGCCCAAGAAGTTGAGGCTGCGGTGAACCGTGTTTGTGCCACTGCACTCCAGTCTGGGCGACAGAAACTGACAAAAACAAAACAAAAAACAAAAAACAATACCTGTTTCACTTGTCCTTTAATGTTTATTACTTTGGGATTATTACAATTAAAATTTTGATCCATCAGAATTTATTTTGATGTGTCATACAATACCCCAGTGTTTAAAATTATTGCCTTAGCCGGGCTCGGTGGCTCAGCCTGTAATCCCACACCTTTGGGAGGCTGAGGTGAGTGGATTGCCTGAGCCCACGGGTTCGAGACCCGCCTGGGCAACTTGGCGAGACCTCATCTCTACAAAAAATCAAAAACTAGCCAGGCATGGTAGCGTGCGCCTGTAG
The DNA here is from genome assembly GCF_000164805.1 of Carlito syrichta. Lineage (NCBI taxonomy): Eukaryota > Metazoa > Chordata > Mammalia > Primates > Tarsiidae > Carlito > Carlito syrichta. The sequence continues at coordinate 1,230,205 of NW_007252147.1, forward strand.
TTCCAGCTGCTTGGAAGGCTGAGGCGGAAGGATCGCCGGAGCCCAGCAGGTCGAGGCTGCGGTGGCCGGGAGCGGCCATTGCACTCCAGTCTGGGTGACAGAGTGAGACTCCAACTCAAAAAATAAAAATTAAAATTAAAAAAGGGAGAAAGAGTAGAACAAGGAGTCTAATCTGTAACTGACTCCTGTGAACAATCAACTGAGATAACTTGCTACCTTCAGACCAGGCTGTCCGTTAGTTGTAATAGTTTTCTATTTGATTCCCTTGAAGTTTCTAATTAAATGATTTAGTAAGACAAATAATCATGACTGTGGTTTCTTCCTTTCCAGTAGTTATTCATTCATTCAGTAAATATTGTAAATATTGGGCTGGGTACAGTGCTCATGCCTATAATCCCAGCAGTTTGGGAGGCCACGGAGGGAGGATCGCTCGAGGCCAAGAGTTCGAGACCAGCCTGGACAACATAGTGAGACCTCATCTCTACAAAAAAAAAAATTAAAAATTAGCTCAATGTGGTGGCATGCACCTGTAGTACCAGCTACTCAGAAGGCTGAGGTGGGAGGATTGCCTGGATCTGGGAGGTCAAGGTTGCAGTAAACCATGATCATGACCCTGTACTCCAACCTGGGTGACAGAGTAAGATCCTGATCCAAAAACAAAACAACAACAAAAATGTATTTATTGGGCATTTACTATGGTGATAGACAATGGGAATATATGTGTGGGCAATCAAACAAAAAGCTTACATGCTGGTAGGGGGATTAAAATAAATAAATATGGTATGAAAGAAGGTGATAAGTCTTATGGAAGAATAGGGCTGAGTAAGGGAGACTGGAACACAGGAGGTGGAGAGTTTTACAATTTTAAATAGTGCGGTCCATGTAGACCTCCCTGAGTAAAGGCTTAAAGAAAGTGAGAGAGCCATACATATGTGTGAGAGAGGAGTGTTTGCGGCAGACAGGAGAGGGAGTTCAAAGCCCTAAGGAGGGAGGGATTCTGGGTAGTGGCTGGATGAAAATGAGTATAGGACCAAAGAGTAAATGAAGTGAGGAAATGTCTGATTGTGCTAGGCCACTTATTTCTGTGTCATATTTTATGGCATTAGTCATAAATTCAAGGATAATAGTAAATAAAGGTAAAAAAAGGTCTCCTTAGCTTGTGATCATTTTTTTTTTGAGTTGGGGTCACACTCTGTCATCCAGGCTGGAGAGCATGCACTGGCGTGATCATGACTCACTGCAGGCTTGAATTCCTGGGCTCAAGTCATCCTCCTCAGCCTCCCAAGTAACTGGAACTACAAAGGTGCACCATCACATCCAGCTAATTTTGTGTGTGTGTGTGTGAACAGATGAAGTCTCACTGGGTTTAAGCCACCCAAGGTGGGGAGATCACAGGCATAAGCCACTGTACCCAGCCGTGATAATTTTTAAGTTATGTGTTTAGGTTTTTATACTGATCACTGATTTATCATTTATACTGATCACTGACTTAAACAGTTATCATTTATCATATCTCAAAAGCTATATGTAAATTCATCACGGTAACAAAGAAAGCCATATGACCATCTTAATGGTGACAGGAAAACCATATGAAAACATTTAATACTCATTCATGAAAACTCTCAGGAAATTAGGAAAAGAATGACATTTCCGCAATTGGGTAAAAGGCATCTATGAAAAACTTACAGCTAACATCGTATTTAATGGTGAAAAACTGAATGCTTTCCTCCTAACATCTGAAACAGTCCAGAATGTTCACTGTCATAATTGAGTTCGACATTGTATTAAAGGTTCTATTTACAGCAAGAAGGAAATGAAAGGAAGGAAGGTAGGAGGGTGGGAAGGAGGGAGGGAAGGAAAGAAAGCAGGAAGGAAAGGAAGAAGAAGGGAAATAAAAGGCATACCATTATACCACTTAGAGAAGAAGAATACAAACTATCTTTTTTCTCAGATGATACGCTCATGTACATAGAAAATATTACAAAGTCTACAAAACCCTATGAGAATTACTAAGTGAATTCAGCAAGCTTGCAGATGCAAATTCACTATAAAAAATTAATCAACTGTATTTTTATATCCTGGCAATAAACCACTATAAGGTGAATTTGAAAAAGCAATAGCATTTATAATAGCACCAGAAACATAAACTATTTTAGAAAGCTACAAATATTATGGACAGACATTAAGAAAGACCTAGATAAATATTTGGGTCTTTTTCATATGACTTAATATTGTTAAAATGTCATTTCTTCCCAAATTGATCTATAGAGCCAACAAAATTAATAAACACAATGGGTAAAAGGTAAATGACAAAAAATAGTAATATTTTTCTATATGTACTCAGGAATATTATTCATACAATGGAATATCACTCAGAAATAAAAATGAATGACCTATTGACACCAGTAACAATGTGAAGAAATTTCAAAACATTAGGCTAAGCAAAAGAAAGCAGATACAAAATCCCTCACCTGGCAGTAATGAGGCAGGTGAAAGGTGTCACTGTCAGAGCTGTGACAGAAGAAGCCAGGCAAACTAGGAGGTTTAAATAAGATCCAGAGTCTCATAATATAATATTTAAAATGTTCACGTTTCAATTGAAAATCAATCATCAGCTGGGCTCGGTGGCTCAGCCTGTAATCCTGCACCTTTGGGAGGCTGAGGTGAGTGGATTGCCTGAGCCCGCGGGTTCGAGACCTGCCTGGGCAGGCGAGACCTCATCTCTACAATAAATCAAAAAAAATTAGCCAGGCGTGGTAGCGTGTGCCTGTAGTTCCAGCTACTTGGAAGGCTGAGGCGGAAGGATCGCCGGAGGCCAGGAGGTCGAGGCTGCGGTGGCCAGGAGCGGCCAGTGCACTCCAATGTGGGCGACAGTGAGACTCCAACTCAAAAAAAAAAAAAAATCAGATAATGTAAACTTTAGATGAAAGAAAACTTCCAGAAAGAGAGAAAGAAGACATTACAAAATCCTAAAAGAGTCAAACTACCTAGAAGACATAGCAATCCTAAATAACTATGCACCAAACCATAAAGGTACAATATATGTAATGCAAAAACAGGATAGAACTGAAAAGGAGAAATAGACAATTTAACAAGTATAGTTGGAGACTTGAACACCCTTCTCTCAGCAATTTATAGAACAAGTAGATAAAAAATCAGCAAAGATACAAAAGAACTCAACAACACCATCAACCAACAGCATCTATCTGGTATTTCTAGAAAACTCCACTCAGCAATAGCAGAATATATACTCTTCAAGTGCCCACAGAACAAATACAAAGATATGTTTAACTTAGTATATTCTGGGTCATAAAACAAACCTCATCAGAATGAAAAGAAGTGAAATTATACAGACTGTGTTCTCTGACCACAATGGAATCCAACTAGAATTTAGTAAGAGAAAGATAGCTGGAAAAATTTCAAACACGTAGAAACTAAATAACGTGTTTCTAAATAATCAGTGGGTCAAAAAGAAAGTCCCCATCGAAATTTAAAAATACACTGAAATGAATGAAAATCAGAATAGAAAATATCAAAATTTATTATTGTAATACTATAAGAAAAGAAGTGGCAAAGGGTAATGGGAAATTGCCAGGAGAGGGGGACAATGGGATTGGCAGTTGTAGGAAACTGCCAGAGGGGAGGCACATCTTATCAACAAGGGTACCTGCATAATGAACATTTGTTTACCTAACTCTGAATTGTATCCCACATGTTTAAAATTAAAAAAAAAATTTTTTAAAGAAAATATCAAAATTTATAAGACATAGCCAAAGTAGTGCCAGAAAGGAAACTCATAGCACTAAAGGCTTACATTAGAACAGAGAAAAGTCTCAAATCAATAACCTAAGCTCCCACTTTAAGAACAAAGAATAGAGGAGCTCCCCAAGATCAAAGCAAGCAGAAGAAAAATAATCAAAATAAGAACAGAAATCAATGAGATTAAAAACAGAAAAACAACAGAGAAAATAAATGCAAAAAAAAAGCTGGTTCTTTGTAAAGATCAATAAAATTGACAAACTTCTAGCAAGACTGACAAAGAAAAAAGAGAGAAGACACAAATTACCAGTATCAAGAATTAAATGGAATATTACCACAGACCCTGAAGACATATAAGGAATAATAAGAGAACACTACAAACAACTCCTTGAAAAGGATCAATTCTTGAAAAACACAAACTATCACAACTCACTCAAAATGAAATGTGAATAGCCCTATACCTACTAAGAAAATGGAATTAATAAATTTTAAAGTCCCAAAAAGAAGCCTTCTGACTCAGATGGTGTCACTGGAGAGTTCTATCAAATGTTTAAAGAAGATTTAACATCAATTTTACAAAATCTCTTCCAGAAAATACAAGAAGACAAAACATTTCACAGTTCATTTTATTAAAATAGTATTATCCTAATACTGAAAACCAAAGACAGTATACACACACAAACACACAGAAAACAGATCCTCATAAACATAGACACAGAAATTCATAATAATACTAGCAAATGAAATTCAGAAATATATAAAACAATTATCCACTATAACCAAGTTGGCTGGTTCAATACTTTAAGATAAGTCAACATAACCCACCATATTAACAGGTTAAGGAAGGAAAGCCACACAACCATATTAATTGATGCAGAGAAGCTCTTTACAGGATTCAACACCCACTCATGATAAAAACTCTCAAAAATATAAAAACAGAGGAGAACTTCTACAATTTGATAAAGATCATCTATAAAAACCCTATGGACGACATTACACTTAATGGTAAAAGACTGAATCCTTTCTTTTTAAGATTAGGAACAAGGCAAGGATATCCACTGTCACCACTCTTGTTCAATGTAGTACTAAGAGCTCTAGCCACTGCAACAAAGCAAGAAAAGAAAATAAAAGGCAGCATTTGAAAGAAAGGTGTTCTTTTTTGTAAATGATATGGTCACTGCATCTTGGAAAAAAAATTCTGATAAGTTACAAAACAAAACCAAAAAAACCCTAGAACTAAATGAATTCAGCAAAGTCACAGGGTACAAGATAAACAGACACAAAAAAGCTGTGTTTCTATACGCTGGCAATGAACACACTAACACTAAAATTAAAAGTATCATACTATTTACAGTTGCTCAAAAAAGGAAATATCTAGCTGAAAATCAGTTTTGCTGCTTGTAAATGTGGCTGTTAACACACATCTCAGGGGGTTAAATGAGATAAAACACCTCAAATGCCTGGCACACAGTAGGCACTCCCTAACTGGCTATAGTGATGGTCACAGTCACTGTATCTGAACTCAGCCTTATAATCTGGTATTGCGGTAATTCATCAGGATATTTTGTAGAGATTGTTGCCTCTTCCTGGAGAGCAAACACTGGAGACAGCTGCTTAGGAAAGTAAGATTAAGTAGCAGAAGGCCCACTGCTCACCTGTGATGAGGTGATTCCAAATTAGGAGTTAAGGGCCATGTCTGCCCTCCTCAAATCAAGTGCCATATATATTTTTAAATATTTTATCTTAAAGATGTGGGATACAATTCAGGGTATTTGCATACCTACACAAGTGTTCATTATGCAGGTACCCTTGTTGATGAGGTATGCCCCCCTCCCCGCAGATTCCCACTACTGCCAATCCTGCCCCCTCCCACCAAGTACCAGATTTTAAAACAGAAAAATATACTTCGCTGGTTCCTTCATAGACCACTATGCAATTTACAAGATGATTAAAAACAAGGTCCAAGCCGGGCTCGGTGGCTCAGCCGGTAATCCCGCGCCTTTGGGAGGCTGAGGTGAGTGGATTGCCCGAGCCCGCGGG
>NW_007252147.1:1236183-1239925 GCF_000164805.1 Carlito syrichta
GGGAGCGGCCACTGCACTCCAGTCTGGGCGACAGAGTGAGACTCCAACTCAAAAAAACAAACAAGGTCCAGAGTCACTGGCTCTCACGCCGTAAATCCTGCACATTGTTTTACTTTCAAAAACACAATGAAAATATGATGTTCAAGAAATAAGACAGAGGACATTCCAAACAAAACAACAATTTATTTTGCTAGTGCACACAAAACAGTATTTCCTATTTTTTTAAGCTCTAAGAAGCTTTTGATAGTTTATTTTCTAAAATTGTCCCTGAGTCAGATCTTCAGTCTTCTTTAGAGTTACAGACACCGCCGTCGTCTTTTGCTATTAACTTCTCTCCTCTCCAACTTTCCAATATCCCTCTGAAACTGATGCACAGTACACAAATTGCACTGTGAGCTTACATAGGTCTTACCAGAAGTGAGTAGCTGGGCAGGACCACTATAGAGTTCTACGAATTACCTCCTGGAACTTGGAAGTTTGTTTCTCATCTTTGGCCCCACACAGTACTGCTCTCAATAATTCTTGTCTTTGAAGGGGCTGGAGAATGTTTTGCAAAACTACTCAAGCTTCAACTTTTCATAGGTCAGAAACACCCAGGGGCCTTGGCTTTTAATGTAACTTCCTTAGATAAAAGCCAGTTTCCTTTTTCCAATCCGGGAAGTGGATGTCTGTAATACAACATAAATTACACAGTTTCTGATTTTACTGTCTAGACACCATCAACCCCCTTAACACTACCTTCTCTGTCAGAAGTCTGGGCAGGGCCCAAAAAAAACGAATGTCCAACTAAGCTCGGAAATATATTTCTTCCAACGAAAGCTGGCAGGACTCTGGTGAGCACATTTGAAGCCAACAAAAAGTAGGATTGGAAAATTAAGAATGGTTAAAAAAAAAGAAAGAAAGAAAGAAGGAGGGCAAGTACAAAACCCTTTCACAAATTAACAGGGCTCAATGGCATCAAGTACTTGGAAAGCGTCCATCTCCGCTCCAACTTCTAAATGAAGTGGCATATCAGTCCTGCAGATAAATGCAGACATTTTTAGAGCCCTGTCATCCTCAGTAGAGGCTCCGCTGCCTGACAAACGCAGATAATAAGAGAATTAAAGTGCAAGTTCAAGAGGATAGTAACACCTAGATTTTTACAACACTGCTTCTCTGAGCTCAAAGTCATCCTTACAGCATGCAAGGCAAGATTAGAGTACTATTGCCCAAGTGCTTTCCTCCAAGCCAGCTAAGGAAATGTTACGTTATCTTAATAATAATAGCAGCAATAACAGTAATGGCAGCTATCTTTCATCGAGTGCCTACTATATGCTTGGCACTATACAAGAAGCTTCATACTTATTATTCTCACAACAGCACAGCCTTCAACTCTATGCCATGCTTGCCAGAGAGCAAGCATTCAGCAGAATAAAGGCCTGTCTTGGATCATGTCTAAGGAAGACCGGTTTCTGAAATTTCAAAGGATGGTTTTGATGATACCTTGCTTATGAATTGCACTTTAATATTAGCAAGACTTTTCACATCTATAGGTTTTTCATTTCACTTCACAAGAGTCTTGAGCAGCAGGAATTATTATCACTATTTTATTTTATTATTTTTAAATTTTAGATTCAGGTGATACACATGCATATTAGTCACATGGACATATTGTGTAATGGTGGAGCCTGGGTCTCAGGTGGCCCATTCCCCAGATAATGAACACTGTGCCCCATAGGTAGTTTCTGAGCCCTCACCTCTCTCTCCTCTCTCCCCTTACCCCATTATTGGTGTCCCCAGTGTATATGATTTCCATCTTTGTGACCGTTTAACTCCTGTATATGAGTGAGGACATGTGGTGTCCAGTTTCCTGTTTCTGAGCTATTATTTTATCTGAGGAAGCTGAGGCTCAGGGAGATGGTGACCAAAGACACACACTCACAAAGAACAAGGCTAGGCTGAAACATGGACATGCTGACTCCAAGTCCTGTGTTCTTCTCATTAGATCAAAGGCACTACTTACACAATGACCCCACAGGATGAGTCCTGAGAATTTTGTGAATGCTCAAATGTATTGAATGTAGTCTACTCAATTCAACTAACATTCATTGAGCACCTCCCGGGTACCACTCGCTGTGCTTGGTTCTGGAGGCTCAGAAGTGAAAAGGCCACAGGTGCTGTGGGAAGGAAATTCACAGACAAATGAGGGAGGCCATCATGCAAATACGTAACTACAATACGGCGTGACAGGTGCTGACCAAAGTAGAGGGGACATTATAACTCTAGGAGTCTGTGAAAGTTTCAAGGAGAAGAAACATCTGAGTAGGGTTAGTAGAATAATTCAAAAGTTCAGTAAGCATATTCTTTTTTAATTGTCAAGAAAGGAAGGTAAAATCTTAGTGATTTGTGCAATGCAAGCACAGTGTCCATAATATCTATTTAGGCACCTAAATATATGAATCTGTAGGCTGAGTCATGGGGCATCAAAGTAGGATAGATGGCTAATGTTAAAAATAAGTGAAATATACATGAAAGAATAAAGAGGTCCTTCTGTCCTTCCTAAAAGGTATATATGCTCAGTGAAAATATCGTGTCACAGTTTTCTCTTTTTTTTGAGTTAGAGTCTCACTCTGCCGCCCAGGCTAGAGTGCAGTGGCACACTCACAGCCACCGCAGCCTCGACCTGCTGGGCTCAGGTGATCCTTCCGCCTCAGCCTTCCAAGTAGCTGGAACTACAGACGCATGCCACCACGCCCAGTTAGTTTTTTGTGATTTATTATGGAGACGAGGTCTCGCTGAGTTGCCCAGGCTGGTCTCGAACCCCTGGGCTCAGGCAATCCTCTCGCCTCGGCCTCCCACAGTGAAAGGACAGACCGAGAGTGGGAAGCCATTTTTCATCTTGTTTTTAAACCCTGACACAATGAAGAGAAAGTAGAAGCTATGCTTTTGGAGAAATGCACACTTTAAGTAAAATTAACTTTGCTGATTTTTGTCTTTTTAGGAACAGACTTCCTGGTGCCAGGTATCTCAGAGTGTCAATCAAGCTTGCCTAGAGTAAAGGGAATTTACAAGACCTAAGACATCATGCATTGGACAAGGACTGTAAAAGTCAGGAAACTTGTCATTACAAAAGTTACGACCACTCAGAAGGAGAGCAGGTGGGGATTCCATCGTCCAGCAAATTGGGCACTATCTGCAGGGAGCCAAGGATCCCCCGAAGCTACCCACTGGGAATGCTGAGGAGATAAGGAGAGGTGCACCCTCCACTAGCTCTAAGGAATGTCGTTTGGGAAGGTGCAGGGGCATTAGAATCCTTGTCACGCCCTTCTCTAGGGGCTATGATAATGTGGGCAGACATTAATAGGTCTCTGCATCACAGGTTCTCCAAGACATCCAAGGTGGTCGAGAAGGAAGTCACAGCAGTCACGCGCAACATCTCCAAGAAAAGGATTTAAGCCAGGACTCTGGGGAGCTAAGAGGCCACACTCACCTGGAGTGTAGGTCCACTCCCTGTCTGTGGGGGGGGTGAACTTTTCTTCAATAAATCTTTTCTTCTCTCACCTGTGTGTCGCAATTCTTTGCAATTTACTCGGATCTCTGGGTTGCCAGCGTGCACCTCCGGCTTGCCAGCCCCAGCAGTGCTGCGCGCCTCCCTGTGCCTCTCCACTCTCACCCTGTCTGTCCGTACCCTAACACACAATGCTGGGATGACAGGCTGTGCCACCGCACCCAGCCTCATGTCACATTTTTTTTTTTTTTTTTG
>NW_007252147.1:1239945-1262022 GCF_000164805.1 Carlito syrichta
TCACCTCAGCCTCCCAAAGGCGTGGGATTACAGGCTGAGCCACCGAGCCCAGCTCCTCATGTCACATTTTAAAGCCAGGTGAATTTATGCCAACAGTCAAATGCCATCTGCAACTCTGACATTTGTTAGAATGGCAATCTTAAAATGTTACAGCCCAGTAGAGACGTCTGGAACACCCAGACCTTGTTTTCTGACGCATCTGATCAGGGCAAGTTAGAAGATGAGCCATCATGCTGAGCTGTATTGCCCAGCGATTGCTCATGGGCTTGTCACTGGTGGGATTTCAAGAAAAGGGAAGCAGAAAGTCATCCTCGCCCACTTGATCATCTTCATTTCTTTTTTTTTAACCTTTAATATATACATTTTTTTATTTGTCAAGTATATCTCAATAGAGCTAAAAAAAATGGAAAGATAAAGCAGAGGTTGGCAAAGGTTCAGACAGTAAATATTTTCAGCTTTTCAGGCCTCAGGGTCTCTGGCGTATTTAATTCTGCTATTATAACATGAAAGAAGTCGCAGACATAGACAGTAAAGAAACAAATGGAAGCCCGGCTCGGTGGCTCAGCCTGTAATCCCGCGCCTTGGGAGGCTGAGGTGAGTGGATTGCCTGAGCCCACGGGTTCAAGACCCGCCTGGGCAACTTGGTGAGACCTCATCTCTACAATAAATCAAAAAAATTAGCTGGGCGTGGTGGCAATCGCCTGTAGTTCCGGCTACTTGGAAGGCGGACGGAAGGATCACCAGAGCCCACCAGGTCGAGGCTGCGGTGGCCGGGAGCGACCACTGCACTCCAGTCTGGGTGACAGACTGAGACTCCAACTCAAAAAAAAAAAAAAAAAGTGATACATATGTAGACACAATGGAATACTATGCAGATGTGACAAAGAATGAAACAAATGGTGTGGCTATGTTCTGGTAAGATTTTATTGACAAAGCAGGAAGTGGGAGGAATGTGGCCAGTGGGCTGTGGTTTGCCCATCCCTGATCTAAAGCAAGGACGTTATAATGGTAGAATGTTGAATAATCTCCATTTCAAGCCCACCTTTTGTCCTATCCTATGGCAACACCATGTAAAAGAATTCCCACCTTCTGAGGCACAATATCCATAATCCTTTCCTACTTGTTTTTTGCTACCTTGTTTCAACCTCACCTCCCTTCCTCTCCCCTTCCCCCAATCCTCTACCTTAGGGCTTAGCACACTGAAAATGTATCAAGTTTCTGGCTGGAAATGAAGGATTTCATTTCCAGTCAGTTCTTCCTCTTTTCTTCTCCTTCTTTCTTCCCATTTGCCTTTCTTACTGATGTCCACTCTTCCTGCAGCAATCGTTTTTTTCATTATGTCTTAATTGTCATCTGTGGTAGCAGACGAGAGTCTTCACAGAGGGGATACAGGATGGGCTAGCTTTCTTTTTTTGGTTTTCTATGTGAATTTTAACATTATTTCTAATTTTTTTTATTGGACACATAAATGCACATACTTAGGGTACAATGAGACAATTTGATACATGTATACATTAAGGAAGGATGAAATCAGGATATTTAGAATATGCATTACCTCTTACATTTATTATTCTTTGTGGCAAGGACATTCAAAATGCTGACTTCTAGCTGTTTTGAAAAAGACAGTGCAACAGTGTCAACCCTAGTCATCCTCCTATACCATAGAACACCAGAATTCATTCCTATCTAACTGTAATTTTGTACCCATGACCAATGTCTACCTATCCCCTCTTCCACCCTTTCCAGCCTCTGGAAACCAATATTCTACTTTCTAATTCTATGAGTTCTACTTTTTTAGATTCTACATGAGATTATTTGGTATTGGTCTTTCTGTTCCTGGTTTCTTTCATTTTACAGGTTCACCAATGCTACCACAAATGACAGGATTTTATTATTTTTTGGCTGAACAGTATTCCATTGTGTATATATGAGGATGGGCTACCTTTCTTTTCTTTTCTTTTCTTTTTTTGAGTTGGAGTCTCACTCTGTCGCCCAGGCTGGAGCGTAGCTCATGGTCACCCCAGTGTCGACCTGCTGGGCTCCAGTGATTTTTCCCCTTCAGCCTTCCAAGTAGCCAGAACTACAAGTGTGCACTACCACACCCGGCTAATTTTTTATTTATTGTAGAGACGAGGTCTCGCCAAATTGCCGGGGTTGGTCTCGAACCTGCCGGCTCAGGCAATCCTCTTGCCTTGGCCTCCCAAAGTGCTGAGATTACAGGCTGAGCCACCGAGACTGGCCGATGGGCTGCCTTTCTTTTTTAATTTTCTTTCTTTTTTTTTGAGTTGGAGTCTCACTCTGTCGCCCAGGCTGGAGTGCAGTGGCACACTGACGGCCACCCCAGTGTCGACCTGTTGGGCTCAGGCAATCCTTCCACCTTAGTTTTCCAAGTAGCTGGAACTACAGGCACACGCTACCATGCCTGGCTAATTTTTTTTTTTTTTTTTTGATTTATTGTAGAGACAAGGTCTCTCCAAGTTGCCCAGGCTGGTCTTGAACCCGTGGGCTCAGGCAATCCACTCGCCTTGGCCTCCCAAAGTGCTGGGATTACAGGCTGAGCCACCAAGCCCTACTGGGCTACCTTTCAGTGGGAGAGAAAGGAAGGCGATCATCATTGAATTTCTTTTCTTTTATTTTTTTATTTTTATTTTTTGAGTTGGAGTCTCACTCTGTCGCCCTGCAATTCTCTTGCCTCGGCCTCTCCCAAAGTGCTGGAATTACAGGCTTGAGCCACCTCACCTGGCTCAATGGGAAAAAAGACCAGATTGTGGTCTCCCTCCTAGGGCGCTTTTCTCTCAAAAAAGCTCAGTGTTTAGATTCTCTTACTAGCAGCAGGAGGCTAACTGCCTACAGGAAACACCAACCATTGCCTGCCTATTTATATGCAGGAATCTGCCTGGCCACAGACCACGCTCTAAGCAAACCTGACTCAGGTTGGGCACCCAAACCTGACTCAGGTTGGGCACCTGAACCAACTTCAGTCTATTCATAGGCGGGCCGGCTACCTATGATTTGGTTGCCTGCTTCAAAAATTTAGTGTGGGTTCATGAAACTCCTTGTTTATGCATTTTAATTTGACAAACTGGACAAACTGAGTCCGATTGCTACGGCAGCTAAATTTTAGAGATAGGAGGTAAATTCTGGGTGGGGCACATAGAAGCTGAAGATAATTGGGAAGATAGGATGAAGTGGATCCAGAGAGAAGAGACAAAATGAGGGAGAAGACAGACGCCAAGTCTGCAATGACTTTGTGATTTCAGCCTGAGTCTATCCTTACACTCCTTTTTCTTGCGACACACATGAATAGGTCTCTGTTGTGTGCAACCTAAAATAATCCGACTAAAATATAAAATTATTGACCTAGGAATAGGACTGCCAGTCTGAACCTGGAGGTGGATTCAGTTTACTTCCAAGACTTGCCAAAGACTCAAATGAAGTTACCAGGAACTGAGTTACCAGGAATTGTTGGTGTAGTCAGTCTGAATTATGCAAAATGTTAACCAAAAGCGACCCTGGACTTTGCTCTCCGAGGTTCCTCTGAATCCAAAAGCTACGCCTTGACAGAATTTCTTCTCTGTCTCTTTCTTAACATCGAATCAGCAAAAAGAGGAGCTGGCTGTGTCTTTATATTCATGACTTATTCTAATTAACCCAGGGAAGACACGGAGACCTTGTAGAGTGCTGTGTATTCAGCAGTAAATATCAACCAATCTTCATCATTCTTTCTCATTAGAACATCAAGGTCTACCTATCACATTGAAGCTGTTATACTGGATTACCAATCAGAATTCCCTTTTGGGGGGGTTGTCGCTCTGTCACCCAGGCTGGAGTGCAGTGGCACACTCACTGGAATTACTTTTTTTAATCATTACTAAGACTACTTTTTAATTCTCCCAGTCATCTCTGTTCAAAAAGATAAAAAGAATGGCAGGAATTATTATTAAGAGCGAGAGTTCCGAGAATCTGGTTTATTCCACAGTTCTAAGAAGTGTCATTTCCTCCTCACACCACCTGCCTTTGTTTACCAGTGAGTATCCCTGTATTGCTGTCCTTCAGTGCAAATATTCATATGAAAAACATCCACATAAATAAGTGGTGTCTTCATCTGAAGAAATGTGCTGTGTACTAACAGGCTCTAAGTTCCCAGTATGGTTCAAGACACTCCAGTGACTCAAATGACCTTTCTGCCAAAGGATTTTCATCACTTCCTTTGTTCTTGTTCTGTACTATATGGAATGACAATAATGTGAATAATTTGTCTTTCACAAAAACACATATACAAAACACACAAAATCTATCAAAAACAGTTTTGACAATTGAGAAAATTACATTTAAATCTGTTTGATTAAACAGAGTAAATTTTCTTTTCTACCAGCAAATGCCGTTTTATTCCATTGGACACCAGTCAGTTTGGTGAGCATTCCAAGAATAAATTTAGTTATTAAACTGAGTCAGAAAAGTAGCATTTAATTGATAGCTAGTTATAAGAGGAGGAGGGGAGAGAGAAGGAAGAGTAAGGGTCATCTTCCCCAAACCTCCTAATAGATTAAAACCTAATAAATACTTTACAATAGGAAAGCGCAAAGTTAGATCTGAGTCCAGTCAGTAGAATGGACCACCAGCACCAGGCCAGTGAATTGGGACGGTTCCAACTCTGGGCAAAAGGAAGAACAGTCAGAATGGAAGCTGGCATCAGAGACACAAAACGGGTCAGGCTGATGGGCACAGCAAGTGTAAGGAAGGCTGGTGTCTGGCCTGATAAACTTACTGAGCAGATGTACAAAAGGGCTGGCAGAACGTGGTGCCAGAGGGCACCGCAGTGAGTTTCAGAGATTCTCTCCAACAAGGACTAGAGGTCAGCCTTGGAGACCTTCATGGGGCATCCAGGCAGGAAACCAGCAAAAAGGGTCAAGATGCAAACCCAGTTAATGGAAGCAAGGCACAGCTTGAGCATCTGAAATGAGTAAGGGTGGTGTTGGGACAAGGCCATCAGCAGAAATGATGAGGTTGACCAATTGGCCTATTGACCAAGGGATCCCTAATTTCTTCTGCTAATTCCCAGATGGCTCCCGAGGCTTGGAAAAAGGCCAGGACAGCTGGTGAGAATGATGAATTTAAAGTACTGGTACACAATACGCACATAATAATGATATTGTTGCTGTTGTTTTTTTGTGGGTGAAAGGATTAACTGGGAAAAGGTGGTCACGCTGGAATTGCATCTTGATTCTACTTCTCTATGAACCTGAAAACTGAATCGAAGCACATATTTGGTGGGTGGAAATTCAAGCAGATGGGGCTGGATTTCCAGAAAGCATGGCAGCAGGAACAAGAGGAAGGTGATGTTGGAAAGTTGAGAAGAGGTGTGGTTGTACTGGAGAGAAGCAGACCACAGGGTCCAGAAATCAGAGCTGACAAGAGGCAGGTACCTATGGGACCTGGGAGTATAGGGACAGAATTCTAGTCCTCTCCAGCAGGGAGAGGGAAGAGTCATAAGAACAAAATCAGAGCTGTAGAAACAGGAGCAATAGCATTTGCTAATAGCAACAGCATCCACTAATTTTGTTTGAACATGGGTAACACTCGTCTCATTTAAAAGCTGATGCTCAGGCCATTTGCAGGTAAGTTCTCTTATTCGTGTTTTACAATTTTATGTGGCAAGTTGCCCTTTCCCTTTGTAGCGTTCACCCGTATTTTTAAGTACACAAATGTTTGTGATTATTTATTTTATATTTATCTCCCCCATTAAACTATAGGCTCCATCAGGGCAGGCATCCTACTTATTTACTTCATGTTTTACATGTAGTAAACACTCAACAATAACTGCCTATAGAATAAAAGTAGTGTTGCCTTTTTTTACAGGTAACAAAATTATACCAAAAAGCTTTTTGCCCAAGTTTACCTTGCTAAGAGTGGTAGATCTGAGTCTTTAGAGTTGAGGGAAGCTTTTGAAGAGTAGCATCTTTCTATCCAGACCCCTCTCCAAGGGCAGTCAGAGTTTAGTGCCATAGGTATTGTGCAAAGAACATGGGTCAAATCTAGTCAAACAGAGATATCAATAAGAAAAGTCTGGTTAGCCGGGCTCGGTAGCTCAGCCTGTAATCCTGCACCTTTGGGAGGCTGAGGTGAGTGGATTGCCTGAGTCCGCGGGTTCGAGACCCACCTGGGCAGCAAGACCTCATCTCGACAATAAATCAAAAAATCAGCCGGGCGTGGTGGCGCGCGCCTGTAATTCCAGCTACTTGGAAGGCTGAGGCAGAAGGATCGCCAGAGACCAGCAGGTCGAGGCTGCGGTGGCCGGGAGCGGCCACTGCACTCCAGTCTGGGCGACAGTGAGACTCCAACTCAAAAAAAAAAAAAAAGAAAGAAAGAAAAGAAAAAAGAAAAGGCTGGTTATCTCAATAACCGTATTTATGACGTAAATAATAATGTTACTATTACCATTACGGATAAGCTATCATTCATCATAACGATGCTACCACCCTAATCACATCTGTAAAGGGCATCACAGTATTCAGAACACCTTGACCTTCAGCATCCTTGGGAAGCAGGCAGAAAGACATTTTACAGGTAATTGAAACTTATGAATTGCTCAAGATGATGTAACTAAGAAGTAGAATCAAGATGCAATTCCAGGTGGAATTTCACCTTACAATGTTATAAGAATATTAAAAGTACTCAAATGTAGAAAACATATTTAACCTGCAAAGGTATTGAAAATGTGAATTCAAATCTAAACACTCATATATGACCAGTTCAAGATCAGATGATAAAGTTAAAGTCAGAAATACCTCTAAATATTCATTCACTTTGGAGATCAGAAGGATGAAGAGAAATTATAGAAAGGGTGGTACCTTCTGGGTCAGTTGAGTGTTATGATTTACTCCTAAAAACATGAAGTGGAGAGTCCAGTACCCACATTAGACCTGCCATTAGGTGGCACAGGTGCTAGTGACTGGCCCAGCTGCCAGTCAAGGCTCAAGCAGGTATCTTACCATCCTCCTGGCACGTTTCAGATGAAGTCAGCATAAGGGTCCAAAATACAAGAGCCATGAAGCCCAACTGCTGGACAGTCTCATTCTGGACAGCCCATGGGCAGGATAGCTGCAACCCAAGGGATGGAAATCTTCAGTTTCCAGGGAGAAAAAACAGCAAGAAAAAAGCATAGCCTCAACCCTTAGGGGCTTGAATGACAGCCCTTTAACCATTTAAAAAGCAGATAACAGCAGAAAAAGGAGGGACTGATCGCTGGTGGAAGAGCGACTCAGCGCAGGGCACTGCTCACAACCTTACCTGTATTATTGCATGTCATCATTGTAACAAAGCTATGGGACGGCCGAAACCATCTCAACATTTATAGATGATGGTAGTGAAACTCAACTTTCTCAAGGCCACACAGCTAAGAAGCAGCGGGACCATAATTTGAATTGATAGATGTCTTCTTCCAGCCCTCAGGGGACATGGAAAGGGGGAGAAAGCCACCATTCAAGGAACACCCCAGGAACCAAGCAGTCTGCCTCTTGAACTGGCTTAGAGGCATGTGTCTCTGGATACCTGGGTGGTGTGAAGTGGCATGCTGACTGGTACCTGGAGTGATGAGGGGGCTGGCAGTGGGGCAAGGTGAAGATGCAGGTGGGCAGGTCAGTGGGGAGCCGGGGAAAGAAGAGTCCCTGGGAAAGTGATTGGAGGTCAACAAAGCAGAAAATGTACTAGGCTCTCAAAGCCTCCTTTTAATAAGTGGTGTACTTGTGAACACCTGCCGTGCTGGGCTATATCACAACACCATAATTTGGTTTACAAATGAGTATATCACTTCTGAGTGTACGAAAATACCCTGTAGTATTAATGGGAGGGAGTTCTTGATATTTGAAAATGCCTATTCACTGGGAAGAGCCTGAGACTTTCCACCTACACTGTTTGCTTTTCTCCTCTTCCTCTCCATCTCCTGCATTTTGCTACGTTTAATCGAGTGGTTTTACCTTCCTTCTTGGTAATAAAAGGTCCAGTGACTTTGGACCAAACTGCCCATTTGCCCAATGGAAATCAGGTGCCTTTGACACATGACAAAATTCTATTATTGCCAGCAACAAAGAGTGGGAACAAAAGCTAAAATGATAGGATTTGTTTTAAGTTTTGCTTTAGTCTCCTAAATAAGTGAATTTCAAACCTCTTGACAATGATCAATGGTAAGAAATACTCTTCACATTGTAATCTTCAACACGCAAGGGAATGTGTATAAATGAAACAAAGGTTATGTGAAAAAATACCTTGCTGTATTATGAGTAATAAATACACTCTGGTATTTTCTACTCTATTTCACTTCCTTTACAAATGAACAACAAGAAAAAAAACTGAATAAAAAAACTGAACCCCCAAAAATTCACTTATGAATTGAAACTTGCAATTCGAAAATCACCATCCAGACCTACAGTATAAGAACAAATCCAGCCGGGCTCGGTGGCTCAGCCTGTAATCCCGCGCCTTTGGGAGGCTGAGGTGAGTGGTTTGCCTGAGCCCGCGGGTTCGAGACCCGCCTGGGCAGCGAGACCTCATCTCTACAATAAATCAAAAATCAGCCGGGTGTGGTAGCGCATGCCTGTAATTCCGGCTACTTGGAAGGCTGAGGCGGAAGGATCGCTGGAGTCCAGCAGGTCGAGGCTGCGGTGGCCGGGAGCGGCCACTGCACTCCAGTCTGGGCGACAGAGTGAGACTCCAACTCAAAAAAAAAAAAGAACAAATCCATAACAAAACAGGTAGAAAGGGAAGGGGGCTCTAGGAATTGCAGTATTATTTCTCTTGCATTGATGGCACCAGAAAAGCCAATCCAAGGGTGAAATCAAGGAGACCTGCATGGACGTGATCACAGGCAGAAAAAGTTGAATAAGAAGGTACAATTCAACCGGGCTCGGTGGCTCAGCCTGTAATCCCGCGCCTTTGGGAGGTTGAGGTGAGTGGATTGCCTGAGCCCGCGGGTTCGAGACCTGCCTGGGCAACTTGGCGAGACCTCATCTCAACAATAAATCAAAATGAGCCGGGCGTGGTAGCGCGCGCCTGTAGTTCCAGCCACTTGGAAGGCTGAGGCGGAAGGATCGCCGGAGCCCAGGAGGTCGAGGCTGCGGTGGCCGGGAGCGGCCACTGCACTCCAGTCTAGGTGACAGGGTGAGACTCCAACTCAAAAAAGAAAAAAAGAAAGAAAAAAGAAACGGTACAATTCATTCAAACAAACAAACAAACTCCTGGCTAGAGAAAGAATGTAATTCCAGAATTCCTATAAGCATTTTTGATGATCTACATTATCACCAAGCATTAGTCACAAAGAAGGCATTGTTAAAAAACTGATTTTATGCAAACCTGGTTTGGAATGTATATAAACTCTGTGTGTGTGTGTGTGTGTGTGTGTGTGTGTGTGTGTGTTATAAAAATAGGCCAAGGGACAGTAGCTGTTACATTTGCGGAATTTCCAGTCATTAGGTTGACCTCAGGGCAGGCAAGTGTTTCAGGAGAGCGTGGACCGAATCACAATTGAGCCCTCGGCTACGCTGAGGCCAGTGGGCTATATCTTGTGTATTTCTTTGCAACGACTTTCAAGAAAATCTTCTAACTTAAATCCCTATGACTCCACCCCCTTACTAAGAAGTTTCTCTCTGAGGTCTGATAGTTTAGAAGCAATATTAATCCTCAGTTTTCTTGCAAACCACTGAGAGGCTTGAGTTATCCAGTTCAGTGCTCACAAAGAAAAATGCAGACACAGACATGACAACTGCACTACCCATTTTTTCTCATGTAATTACAGTTCCAAGCTGCACAATTCCAAGCCTTTTCCTACAAACACACCATTTCTCCAGTCACAGACACACACTGTTCACCTCCATCATTAATGTCTGTTATCAAAATCTTCAAAGCACTTTTTGGGGGGTGGGAGGGATCAAAAGCACAAGTGTGAGAGGTGATACATTCCATTCTTAGTGTACTAGGGCTGCTCAGCTGGGAAAAAGGGGTCACCACTGAAAACCGGGTCCTCTGTTTCTCTACAATCAAAGACCAACCCATTACTTAAACACCCACGTACACTTTGTCAGAATAAACCCCAACCTATATGTCAGTCCAGATGTCTCATACTTCCTGGGCACCACCACCCCCAAATGTGCCTTAAATGAGTTATTGGGGCTGGGCTCGGTGGCTCAGCCTGTAATCCGGTGGCTCAGCCTGTAATCCCGTGCCTTTGGGAGGCTGAGGTGAGTGGATGGCCTGAGCCCGCGGGTTCGAGACCCGCCTGGGCAGCGAGACCTCATCTCTACAATAAATCAAAAAATCAGCCGGGTATGGTAGCACATGCCTGTAATTCCGGCTACTCGGAAGGCTGAGGTGGAAGGATCGCCGGAGACCAGCAGGTCGAGGCTGCGGTGGCCAGGAGCGGCCACTGCACTCCAGTCTGGGCAACAGAGTGAGACTCCAACTCAAAAAAAAAAAAAACATGAGTTATTGGGGGCAGAAATTTTAATTTCCTTTGGCTTTCTAACATAAGGGCGGGATTTCCACCTATCTAATGTTGCAGAAGTATGAAGGAAAGACAGTGAGACTGGCGATTTTGGAGGTCATGTCTAGGCCTTAAGGCAGTGATCTGAGAATGATCTGAAAATGACAATTATGTTTTAGCACTTTCTGTGTTTGGACACAAGATGGGGTTCTCTGAACTAAAAGAAATGTTCTGTCTATCCTCATTCCAAGAGGGACGTTGGACCCTGAGGCCTTCTGGTGTCAAGGTTATGTCTCAGCCCCCACCTGGATGCTGCTGTTTCATACTAGCCACAACTCCTGGTAAGGGGTTTGGGGCATGCTGCTGCCTCCAAATCAGCTTTTTGAAAGATGCAAAAGATACAAGTTCAGATGGAAAACTGTACTTTCCAGTCTTCATCAACGTAACCTTCCCTTAATTGGCTTTAAACATGTCACCGAAGACGGAGAGGCATAATCAACTTCCGGTGCATGGTGAAAGTGACAGTCTTCCTCCTCTTCATGTTCCCCTGCCACCTTGCCAGGCCACACAGAATGACACACCCATCACCAGTTTGCTGAATGGACAGGCGTCCAGTCAGAAAACCATCACTGTAAAAAGTCAGCACGAATAAATGGAAATCCAACATGACTTGATAGAAAGCAATTCTTTGGTTTTGGCCTTGATGCCCAAGGTCCAACCGGGCAAAAGCCATGGCCTTCTAGAATTTCTATAAAGAGGCTGAATAGTGCAACTGGTTGAAAGCGGATACAGTGGACTTTCACCTTTCTTTGGTTTTGTTTTAACCATGACCTAGAGTTAAGAGATTTATTGGCTTAATCAGCACACATTACAAACACAACTGTATACAAATAGAACAAGTTTCATGAAACAAAAATTACCCTTACAAGACTTACTATATTGCAGTATGCTCATGTATTTTCTACTATTTATATGACAATAAAAATAAATCGGGTCATGTCCCACTCCCTAAATTGATTTTATGACCCACTAGTGAATGCAAAGCTGCAATTAAAAAAAAACTGTACAAAAAGTCTTGTCTTGAAGCTGTGCTCTTAGTCATAGTTAGACTGTTTGTATTTGGGGTGGCTTGGGGAGACTTGGAGATTAGGGAGGCCTGAAGCCTTAGAGATGTTTAGTTTGAGCAGAAAAGAAAGAAAGAAAGAAAGAATTCAGTGACCTTTTTGACTAGGGCCCCTCTACCTCCCAAAGCTATATTTTTTAGATAGGTATCTTGATGGAGGAATAGTCTGGCATACAGAAAGCTAGAAAAATACCAAAGGCAAAGAGCAAAAATGGTTTGGGTGCTTCAAAATAAAGTACTAGACCTAAATTTCTCCATACAAAACTCTTCAATTGGAAAATATGATTACATCATAAATGGCCTAAAATACTACCCAAAGCCAAACCATAGCTATAATAATCTGTCTTCCTGAAATGGTTTCCTTATGATCCAAAAAAATTAAGAGAATAAAATGGCTGTGGTTTTCCTCTATTATTATTTTGAAACTGCACCGAAATTAATTCACTAATTTCAGATTTTTGAGTCATTTCAGATTAAAATGTTTAGGTTTACCACAAGTGTATCTCCATGTTTTAAAAAATAATGACATCAACATCTGACTGGGTTAACAAGCTAAGTGTGTTTATAGCGAACTAGGGAAGGGCTATATTTAAATGAATAGTTCTTACTTTTGTGTCTTTCTTTAGAAAAATAACTTCATGTAGTTTTGGAAGACAAAAGTTAAAACTTGGAAAATGAAACTAAAAGTTTAGCATCAGAAGTGGAAATCAGTACATATGTATGGAGGGCTTATGTGAAAGAATTACCATGGCAAAGTCAAGACTTCATTATAACAGAAAACACAACTTGTAGCACATGCCTTGTTAACCATTTGCTCTCCATTCTCTTCAGGCCACTAGCTCACATTTACCACAGGACACTGAGGAAAGTGATGTGTGACAGTAGAAAGTACCAGAAAGTATGTGGATCTTATCCTGTCTCAATGGCTTTTATTTTATTTTAGTATATGTTTTTATTTATTTATTTATTTATTTAATTTTAAAGATGGGGGTACAATTCAGGGTCAGGTATACAAACGTTGATTATGCAGGTATCCGTGTTGAGGAGGTGTGCCCCTCCTCCCCCTGCAGTTTCCCTCAACTGCCAATCCTACCCCCCCTCCCCTGGAGGTTTCCCACTACTGTCAAAGGCTTTTATTTAAACTCTTCCACGGAAAAAAAAAATTACTTACCAAACGTGCTATAAATACTTGAGTAAGCAGAGCTTTCGAAATAGATTTAGAAAATTCAACTGCATCTCATAGTGAGTGATCATTAGCAAGGCATGAGTTTATGTGATTGGTTAATTAAGCAGAACAAGTATTATGTCTTAGGTTGAATAAAAATTCGCTATTTTGTATCCCTCAAACCTCAGTCCCACCTCATGAATTCAAGTTATCATCAGCTCCTGGTCCATTCCCCTCTCCCATCTCCTTATCTCTTTCCAACCCTACACTTTCTAGTGCAACACAACCTGGGTTCCAGAAGGAAAGAAAAGCATCTTACAGCTGGAAGGAATGTTTGATCTTGATGTCACTGCAAACACGAAAACCAGTATCTCCTGCCTTCTGGTATTCCCCACCATGCTGCCTCCTGAGCATGGACAAAGTCCAACAAGTGATTATAGATGCATGCTCAGTTTAAGCTGCACTTGACTGGTATCAGCGTGAGAGTCAATGCTGAGCGTCATCCATATGGAGAGATTTATGAATAAAAACAAATTCCAACAGCAAATAGGATGCAGTGTTTTCCTACTTCCCATTGACATGAGTAATGTACACACAATCGTCAATTTATAATGGTTCAACTTATTTTTTTGACTTTGCAGTGGTGCAAAAGTGATGCAAATTCAGTAGAGACTGTACTTCGAGTACCGACACAACCATTGTGTTTTCACTTTCGTTACATCATCTAATAAATTACACAAGATAGTCAACACTTTATTATAAAATAGGTTTTGAAAGGTACCTATAGAATCCTAGAAGAAACTTAGCTTATTCTTGGTTTAGTTACTGTGCCTCAGCTTAGCCATTAGAAAGCATTCAGACATTCTACTGCAAAACAAGCAGCAGCCTATCCCATCTCCCTTGGCAAATCTCCTTCAGATGCAAGGCCAGGACAGCCCAACCATTCATGTTTAGCATAATAATCTCTAGTAAACTTTTAGGTTCCTTGTCAAGGCCAAAGATCAAAGACCACCCTTTGGCTGACCAAAGTCATAAAAGTAATAATACAACCACTCCACCTCTGGTGAAGGAATTTGTGAGTTGCAAATGTCTGAGTTTGTGAATTGCAAATGTCTAACAAGTCTCTTGCACAAAACGCCCCCCCATTGACCTAATCAGCCCTTGGTGACCATGGCAGCCATCATGTGACTAACGCACCCATCTGCCTACTGTCCATCACCTGATGTCAGTACCTGTGCTTGCCTGCCACTTCGTGATGACGGGGAGCAGACCACCACCCAATCACCTTAATGATCTTCCCCCATCAAGGGAAATGGTTAAAAGGACTTAACTTGCAACCAGCGGCCACTGCCTTGCTAGACTCTAGTGTGGTCACATGCTCTTTGAGCCATGGCTGTCGCCACGTTTCCTGGCTTTGGCCCCCTCTCCCCCATCTTGGGGAGGTGAATTTTCTCTTTCCCTTCTCTTCCTTTCTCTAATTTACTTTTAAATAAACTTTTCTTTCTTAACCTTTATGTGTGTTGCAATTCTTTGCATTTACTCGGAACTCTGGGTTACTGGTGCCACGTTTCCCCTCCCCTCTCCTCTCTCTCTATCCATCCACCCTCACCCTGTCCGGATCCTAACAGGTTTTGTGTGTTAGATGACTTTGCGCAACTGTAAGCTCCTTAAAGGTGGGCTAGGTGAGCCGCGCTCGGTGGCTCAGCCTGTAATCCCGTGCCTTTGGGAGGCTGAGGTGAGTGGACTGCCTGAGCCCGCGGGTTCAAGACCCGCCTGGGCAGGTGCGACCTCATCTCTACAATAAATCAAAAAATCAGTTGGGCGTGGTAGCACGCGCCTGCAGTTCCAGCTATTTGGAAGGCTGAGGTGGAAGGATCGCCAGGGCCCAGCAGGTCGAGGCTGCGGTGGCCGAGAGCTGCACTCATCTGGGCAACTGAGTGAGACTCCAACTCAAAAAAAAAAAAGTAGGCTAGGCTGACCTATGATATTCAGTAGGCTAGATGTACTAGAAGCACTTTTGACTTATATTTTCAACCTGTGATAGGTTTATCAGGACATGATTCCATTGTAAGTCAAGGAGCATCTACACGTAACGGTATACTACAAGATTCCAGGCCTTCTCATAAGTCCTAATGTGGCAAATTATGGGCCATGGGAGAAAATGGCCCAGCAAAGAATACACCGATCATTTATAAGAAAAAAACAAAAACAAAACAAATCTTGCCTTTCCAGAACCTAAATGGCAGCCTCAAGAAATGAGCCTCAAACTTGAAATAAACTTCAGCCCACTCCAAAGTAGGCGACATTGTTCCCAACCTGTGCTAGTCAGAAATTCTGGAAGAGGTGCCACACCCTTCTGGTGCACATGGGTAAGATAAGAGAGACGTACACTTAGCAATGGGGCATGCTTTCAAAAGTGGACTGGATTTTTAAAATGTGGTACATATACATGATGGAATATTATGCAGCCATAAAAAAGGACTTCGCAGCAACTTGATGGATTTAGAGTCTATAATACTCAGTGATCTATCACAGAAACAAAGAACTGACTGCCACACACTCTCACTCATAAGCAAACCCTGAACATTTATCATAATACTCTACATAAGGGGCCGGGCTTGGAGGCTCAGCCTGGAATCCCAGCACTTTGGAAGGCCGAGGCGAGTGGATTGCCTGAGCCCACGGGTTCGAGACCCACCTGGACAACTTCGCAAGACCTCGTCTCTCTAATAAATCAAAAATCAGCCAGGTGTGGTTGTGCATGCCTATAGTTCTGGCTACTTGGAAGGTTGAGGCTGAAGGATCGCCGAAGCCCAGCAGGTTGAGGCTGCGGTGGCTGGGAGCGTGCCACGACACTCCAGTCTGGGCGATGACAGAGTGAGACTCCAACTCAAAAAAAAAAAATACTATAAGTAAGGGATAGTCATTTGCAGGATACTGCCAGGTGAGGGGCACATAACATCAATAAGGATACCTGATCTCAACCAGGAGAAGTGGGGAAAAGAGAGGTCCAAACTTTACCTGCAAAATGACCACTTGTATACCTAGTCCTGAATTGTACCCCACATCCTTAAAATAAAAAAAAAAGAAAAAGAAAAGAAATGAGGCATGCTAGGTGGACAAACCCCTCTAGACCCCAAACAAGAAACTCGGTTATGGATGTGGTTCCCTTGCTGAATATGGAATCGGGGGTCTAAAATCTCAAGAGATCTGAGAGGGAACAGGTGGGCTTTTTTCAATACTGCCTCTTTCCTAACATTACTAAAATTAATTTTCACTAGACTATCACCTCCATCCTATCTCATCATGCTCTATCCCTAAGGGTGCCCTTCTTTGTCTTCCTCTGGTTCTCACTCAATAATTGCTCCTTCTGGGAAGCTCTGGTGTGGGCCAGACACACCCCCTTGAGCTTCCACAGCACTGGACAGAGTTGTCATAAAATCTGTCTCCCTTTTCTGCAATTTTTTGTCATTGGTCTGCCTCCCTAGCCAGTCCGTGAGGTCCTCCAGGAAAGCAGAGGTTCTAATTTATCTACCTCTTCCTGTACCAAACACTGGATCTGGCAAGTAATAGACAGTTGCTGAATGCACAAGTATTTATGAGCAGTGCAACTCTTATCCATATACTTTTAAGGGCAGGGTCATTTTTAATGCAATCATGGCACTCATAATCAATGACACACAAAATTAGAAAACTGTAATATTAAAATGATCGAATCAAACAAGATAAGAACAAAAGAAACAAGGCAGAAGGTTTTTAAACTGAGGCAAATTTACTTGTACATATTCAAACCAAGAAAAATATTGATGCATACATCTTCACTGGAATGACAAACTACCTCTAGAAGTCCATCCAGCTGCCAAAACAGCATAAATGTTATTATATTCCCTCTGATTTGCTAACCTAAACTAAGTCAAGTTCTTGTCCACATTGATTTGTTGGTTACAATTTAGCCAATCTTGTAATACCCTGTACTTTGCTCTGTATTCTGCCTTACTGATTTCTCTTGTCTAACTTGCTCAGGTGATCTAGACATTTAGACACAGGAGCCTAAGTCTGGTGATTTACCCCTTTCTATGCAAAACTACCACTCTTGCAGCATTCAGCTTCAGGAAGATGATGCACATTATTAAATTATTTCATAATGACAAAGTAAACTAGGATGGCATTCTGTGCACACATTTTTTTAAAATGGGATTTGTTGTTTGAGATTACCCGTGCTTGTCCATGTGGATGAAAAGTGCCTGTTTATGAAATGAGCCTGAGGAGTCTGACAGATTTAATACCTAACATCAGTTTAGGGAAAGCGTTGGACGCTAGCTTCAAAGGTCAGGTGAATACTTTGATGGAACATCAGGGGATTCGGGTACGGCAAATAAACATTTACAGACTACCTGGGGTAAACACTGTACTGTGCTCTGTACATTTCTCTCGTTAAGGTTTTGGTCATTTTTTTCTTTAATTATGAAACACTCTTGGTAATAGGGAATGAACAGTACTACATACCCAGGCTTTCTGAAGTCATCAGATTTTAATAGCAAAAGCCTATCAAATAAATAATAACCAGCACTCATTTTTTTAAACATGCAACTCCTAATTTACACTGAGATTCATAAGATGCCATGAATAATTTACTTATGCCACAAAGGCAGTAGAAGGTAAATACGCTGGTTCAAAAGTCTTAAGTAGATTTTTCTGTGTTTATAGTTTATGATAATGGATGGATACTTACCATTACTATCATATAAACTAATTTTGAGGAAATCTAAGCTTAATAAGAATTCAAATACACGCAAAAACAATTTCCCAGCATATCTGAATTACAAGGGTCCAGCCCTGCCTTCTTAGTCTTATAATGATCCTCTAACGATTCTAAGAATCTCTGCAGAAAGCTCATTTTCAGCTAATAGTATCTAATAGACGTTACTCCCTATTCATCATCCTGTTCTTTATTTTCAAGGCTTTCAAGATCAACTGTACAAGAATAGAATACATTATTGGATGCATCCCAGTCTCTGGTACACATCAGCTTCCAAACGTTATTGCCAAGGCCATGTGGAAGAGTCAAGAAAGCAACATTCTGAAAAGGAGCAGTTGTTCTCACTAGTCGGAGGTGATGTCTTCTCAAGAACTGTTCATCTGCTGCCATGTGAACAGCCCCCGGCACGTTCACTTTCCGTCTTTATGGGCGTCAGAGTGATTTCTCATGATGGTTTAGGACAGTTTTCTCACTTGAAGTTAAACAGAAGTTTGAAGAAATACGTGCATTTTCAAAAGCAACACTCCACTCTGCTGGCAAATAAGACACAATGATGCACAAACTGCCGAGGCAATTTGGGGCAGTTATGTAAATGATTGAATTACTATTTTGAAGTGAACACAACCTACGCTCATTTATGAGAGAAGGGAAGTAAGACGATTCACTTGGTTAATGTCCAGGCTAGACTGTATATCGCTAATGTGCAAAATGAGATTCAGGTAGTTATTCTACACTGATTTCATGTTCTGCTAGGATTAACCACAACTGGCAACGAGTACGTCAAGCAAAAATGACCTTCACATTTTCATAAAAACTTGGTTTCTACAATTTAATCAGCTGTGTGTGACTTTGAACAAATTACTTAATCCCAGTTACCTGCAACTTATTTTCCTTATCTGTTAAATAGAGCCAATAATAATGCCCTCTTTTAGGATTCACAAACACTCAAAAACTTGGCATTTGTTAGCTACTGCTATTAGACATGATCTTGATGTTCACCTTGCTTCTGAAATCAACATAATTATGCTTTTTCCTAACCAAAGAAGGTAGGTCCTAACAGTTAAGCATATATATATACGAATGATAGAATACACAATGAGAAAAAAATTCTCAAGATTTTCATAAAAACAATCAAAACAACAACCACAAGAGACAGAGACAGGGACAGGGAAAAGAAAGAGTGGGAGAGAGAAAGAGATACAAACCACCTACCTACGTTCATAATAAAACTTTTGGGCCTCTACTGATTGGGAATGCTTGCAAAACACCAAATACATCATAAGGTAGGAGAACTAAAGTTGACCTAAAACCATGGGAACATTTGTTCAACAAAATATTTGCTGCATGCCTTTGTGTACAAGGTCCTGGAAATAAAATGTTGGCCAATGCAAACATGATCCTCGCCCTGACAGTTTACATAATAGGAGGGTAGAACAGTAAACAGATAATTATCATATGGTATGATAAATATGAAAGGAAGTATGGAGGGTTTTAGGAGCTCATAAAAGGAGAATCAATCCCATGCTTGGGAAGGTGATGTCCAGTATCACAGTGGGTGGTTGGGGCTAGAGCTTTGGGGTTCTCCAAATGTGTGTTCAATCCTGGTGTTATTGGTTCTACTCTACAACCCTGGTCAATTTATTTCATCTCTCCAAGCTTCCGTTTCATCAATTTTAAAACAGGAATTATGACAGTATTGAGCTCAAAGAGTCGATGTGAGCGTTAACGAGATGCATGTCACAAGTCTGGTGCGGTGTGTGGCAAACGCAAGTACCCAATAAATATTAGCTGCTAATATTCATGATATCAGTAAGTTGAGAACCTAAGCATAATTAGAAACAGACAGGTAAAAGCGAGGAGAGGAAGAAGGCCTGGACAAGGAAAAAACATGTATTCAGAAAGGCAATAGTAGGGGTGGGCTTGAGTGAAAGAACCTGGCTTGACTCACAGATCAGGGAGTGCTTGGGTAGTAGGGTCATGGGTGAAGCTGGAGAGGCAAGCAGAGCCCACCTCCATAGAAGCCCTTCAAGAATTTTAGTCAGAGGAGGGACAGAATCAGATCCTAGCTTTTCAAAGGCCATTTTGGCTACAGTGTGGGGATGGAATGGAAAATGAAGAGACTCGAGGCAAGCAGATCAGTGGGGATCCTTTTAAAATATTCAACTGATGCATAAGATCATAGGGTTCATTTGGGGCATGGCCACACTGCCATGTTGGGAGTCTAGCATTTGGCATTCAGAGTGACAACGTTGTACTTATGACTACACCTTGCATTTTGCAGATTTGAAGAAAGTTAGTACTATTTATGGGCTAAAGAATATAGAGTGTCAAGTGGAAAAACGAACACTTCCGACACATTCTTCTGTTTGAGTTTGAGTCTCTCTGTTTGAGTAAAGGCAGCAGAGGCAGCTCGAAATATTTGTGCCCCATGTGGGGAGAATGCCATGGAGCAAGCACGACAAGAAAATGGCTTTGTCGTTTCAAAGAGGGCCACTTTGACCTGAGTGATTCTTCACATTCAGGACGACCATGGGCTTTGATGAAGATCATTTAAATGCTTTAATCCATGATGATCCATGTCAGTCAGCCTGAGAAATGGCAAAGGTGGCCGGGCTCGATGGCTCAGCCTGTTATCCCAGCACTTCAGGAGGCCGAGGCGAGTAGATTGCCTGAGCCCGCAGGTTCGAGACCAGCCCGGGCAACTTGGCGAGACCTCGTCTCTACGATAAATCGAAAAAAATTAGCCGGGCACGGTAGCACGCACCTGTCGTTCCGGCTACTTGGAAGGCTGAGGTGGGAAGGATCGCCGGAGCCCAGCAGGTCAACGCTGGAGTGGTCATGAGTGTGCCACTGCACTCCAGACTGGGCAGTGGGGTGAGACTCCAACTCAAAAAAAAAGAAATGGCAAAGGTGATGAACTATGACAGTCAATCATATGACATTTGCATTCCTTGGGCAAGTGAAAAATGCTACAAACTTATACATCGACCCAATAAATTTCTTAATTGCTGTGGATTCTCAAAGTCAGGAAGGCAGATATCACGTGAAAAAGACATATATAACAATTCAAAGAGAGCCTTGAAGTAACTAGCTGTCTGTACCAGCATTTCATTCATTCATTCATTCACTCAACAAGCATTAATGCCTGCTAAGTCAGAGAACTGGTGCTGTAAGAGATTTCAGAGAGTATCGCCCTGCATGGCCCGGCTCTCCAGAACATTCCATCCAACACAGACTGCCTGTATTTCTCTCCCTGCCTAAAACGCCTGGTACCCCAGTGACCCGGATCACATGCAACGGCAAGGATGCTTTTGGGAGAGACCACACATTCGCAGGAGACCCAAGCCAGGATGCAGGATCACAGAACACACTGCGATGTAACCCAAGGCATGAGACTATTCCCTTTAATCCCATGAGGATTATTTCCCTTTCCCAGAAAGGGGAAACGTCACTCACTACTTCAGCGTATAGCTGACTTCTCATTAAAGGAGTAGATCTTCCACGACCCATTGTTAAGTGAATAATAAAAGTCAACATTCACTAAATGTCCTGTCCTATGAATTTCAGGTGAATTAATAATTAATAATTATTACAACAACTTTATGAAGTAGGTATTACTAGGCCCACCTTACAGATGAGAAAACTGAGGCAAAGAGACACTTCCCCAGAGGTCACGGAATCAGGAAGTAGAGGAGCTGAGATCCAGTTTAATGTTCTTATCCACTACACTATGTAACCTCTGGCAGTGTGCCACTAGGCTGGTATCAGAATGAAGCCAATTTTAAACGTCTGCTTCAAAATCTAGGCAGGGAAGAAAGATCACTGCTCACTTGGGCACCAGGAAGCCCAAAACTTGGAAGGTTTTATTATAGGAATAAAATGAAATGGATGAATAGATTTGGAAGCAGGCTCTTGAGAGGAAATTGGACTCCTCTTATCAAAAGAGTGCCATTTTAAAAGGGTGTTTGAAACTTATTTTACTCTTTTAAGTGCAAGCCACAGCTCTGCCATACCACCCAGAACAAATGAGAAGTATCAAACAGGGTTACACTTTTATTTTTAATCAGTTTAAAAGAGTGGAGCATCTCACAGACTCAAAGATGGAAAGGTGTGGCAAAAGAGATCAAAGTGCTAAAAGAAAGAGATCTGTTGCTCTTTTGGTTTTCAGCTAATGGAGGGTGGGAAAAAAGGCCGATTATCTCAACGAGGAATAAATGGGATATGCCTATTCCCTCAGACCGGGTAGGATTCCATTAACCAGCTAGTGGAGCAGTGTAGGATAAGCATATTTTAATCGCAAGCTCTATGAGGCATTTCCAATATGAGGTGAATAAAGACAAAACAGGAAAGGAAAAAAAAAAAAAAAAACAGAATCTTAAACCTCCAGAAATGAAAGGAGCCACCAGCCTCTCGCAACGCCACCGAATGCCAATAGCAACCGAGAGCCTCGAGCCTGGGTTCTTCACTGGCGATGAGAAGAACCCAAGGCCAGATGGCATCTTAAAATCCAGTCTCACTCGATTTGTCTCTCCCCACTAACCTACACCGTGTCTAAA